>NC_142079.1:6982500-7165000 GCF_059756535.1 Pantherophis guttatus | reverse complement strand
ATTCATTGGTTCTACTAGAAAACTTTCTTCCCCAAAACCATTTTGAGGTCTTCTGGTTTAACCAATGACTGGAGGAAATATTTGCATATTAGAGATTTGGAAACCGGGAGGAATTAATAGGTCTCAATCAAAAATCACACCCTGCTGCTTGAGGAACAGGGATATGTTTCTTCAGACCCACCATTTAATTATACATGAATTTGACATGGACATGATACATGTGATTATGTAACTCAACCTCAATAGCATGTAAAAGCACAAGTCTAGGGAAGAGGAGGAGGACCACATAGTCCATTTGCATACATGGGCTAACCAGGTCTTAAGAAATCCTCATATTTTATTTTATTTTTAATTTTGGGAACAGGTCACCTGAAGCATAGTTGTTGGACCAAACTATTTCCTTTTCTCTTCTCCTATTTCACCTCTTATGTGAAGGATCAGGGCCCTCCTCTCTCCCTTAGAGTAGAGGAGTAGACTAGGCGTTGCAGGAACCACATCTGACGGTCCTTTGGTTTAAGTCGTTTTTGGGAGAAGCATGAAACAATGGCAGCAACCCCTGTTGGGCACAGATATTGCAGCACCTGTGTTATCCCCACCTGGGCTGAAGAAATGCAGCATTTGCCATCCAGTAACAGTAAGTTGGAAGGGACCTTGGAGGTCATCTAGTCCAACCCCCTGTTCATGCAGGATTGGAAGATAAGCCACACTGTAGAAAGACAAAAATCAACAATGGCTTTGAGCCATAATGCCATTTCTCTAAATGCAATAGGAACACCCTTCAAATGACAGGAGTTTTCCTGACTCCCAGAGTCACATTAGGCCCAGCAAACACCTGTAAGCTCTAAATGACGAGAATGCAACATCTGCATTCTCCCCACCTGGGCAGAAGAAAGGCAGCATCTCTCATCCTTTGAAGACCGTCATCGTCCTTCTCCTTAAACATTAGAGGAAGGAAAAGACCAAAAAAAAAATAAAGGATGAAATAAAGAAGAAAACTAGATTGGGACAAAATGTGTCATCTTTATTCATTCTATTTCAGAAGATGTTCCAAAGTCTTCCTTAATATTTTTAACGCTTTGATTTAATGAGAGATCACATGTATGTCTGGAGCATCATGCTTGTTTCTGCTTTTCCTTCTTGGATTTCCTGGTGTGCTTGATTTTGAGATAAAGGAGGGACCTGTTCATCAGAAGAGTTCCATGTTTTCAGTGGCTCATTCATTTCTCCCAGTAGGAACATTGAAGCACATCATCTGTAAAGCTCAACATCTAATCTAAGAGAACCACAAGTGAGGCTTCCAATGGATATGAAGTGTTCATCCTTACAAGCTCTAGCCTTGACCCAAACTTGCCCCAGTGGCCACTTTTTAGCCTGTGTCTTCATCAAGTCCCTTTTATCCCATCTCCAGTCTGGTGTTGAAGCACCTACAAATCCGCTGTAGCTCCTCTCTGATTTTACATTTTATCCTTTGATAGTTTTTACTCAAATCATGGGAGAATCAGACGGTGGGTCTGTGGCAGGGGTGAAATCCAGCAGGTTCTGACAGTTTCTGGAGAACCAGTAGTGGCAATGGAGATTTTGCAATATCCTTCCACTGCAATGCCCACCAAGATAAGCTTACCCAACCACACCATGCCCACCAAACCACGCCCACAGAACCGGTAGTAAAATATATTGGATTTCACCACTGGTCTGTGGGCTTTCTCTTTCCTATTCTTGTATTCCTCACCCCTCTTCATAGGGACCGAGAGACTTCTTTGCAGATAGAAATGAACCTGCAGAAGTTTCTCTCCTCTTCTCAGCTCTAGTTTCCTCGGTCACAAGTCAAGGAACGTTGCTTCTTGTTTCAGGCTGAAGAGGCAGAGAGGAGGTTTTTGTCACAGTTCCCCATAAGAATTAATCACTGTGGAACGCGTTGCCTGCATTGTTCCAGCTAACACAGAAATAAATTCCTTCATCTCCAGCCTCTGCATTGGTGATAGTCAAAGATCCTGTAGTCCCAGATCTGGTGGCAGTGAACCGATTTGGGATCCCTTCTCCCCTGTTGCAGCCATCACCGTGGACAAAACGAGGCGATTTCCCTGGTTTCTGTTGATACCAGTAAATGGTATTAGAAACCTGGGTTATGCAGGAGATCGCAATGGTTCCACCTGGGGACACGGAGCTGGAGGGAGGCTGGATCCAACTTTCTTGACAGTCAATACCTTCAAAAGGGAGAGAGAGAGCGGTGAAGTAAAGGAAAAAATACCGTATCTGTGATCCACTTTATTATTCTTAAATATTTCAGGGAACCGTGTTTTTATTAAACACAAAAGCCAAGCCTCTCCTGGGCCATGAAAACTTTACCTGTGCAGTAAATGAAGAGTGCTAAGAAAATCACAGCCCAACCCATGGTCAACCTTGGCAAGGAGTATCCTTCTAAGGAGGAAAATTACCACCTTCTTCAGATCTTCTCCCTTCCTTTCCTTAAATGCCCCTGCTTTCTCCTTTCATGCAAATGAGATCTGCCCTCATTGGTTCTCCTAGAAAACTTTCTTCCCCAAAACCATTTTGAGGTCTTCTGGTTTAACCAATGACCGCAGGAAATATTTGCATATTAGAGATTTGGAAAACGGGAGGAATTAATACGTCTCAATCAAAAATCACACCCTGCTGCTTGAGGAACAGGGATATGTTTCTTCAGACCCACCATTTAATTATACATGAATTTGACATGGACATGATACATGTGATTATGTAACTCAACCTCAATAGCATGTAAAAGCACAAGTCTAGGGAAGAGGAGGAGGACCACATAGTCCATTTGCATACATGGGCTAACCAGGTCTTAAGAAATCCTCATATTTTATTTTATTTTTGATTTTGGGAACAGGTCACCTGAAGCATAGTTGTTGGACCGAACTGTTTCCTTTTCTCTTCTCCTATTTCACCTCTTATGTGAAGGATCAGGGCCCTCCTCTCTCCCTTAGAGTAGAGGAGTAGACTAGGCGTTGCAGGAGCCACATCTGACGGTCCTTTGGTTTAAGTCGTTTTCGGGAGAAGCATGAAACAATGGCAGCAACCCCTGTTGGGCACAGATATCGCAGCACCTGTGTTATCCCCACCTGGGCTGAAGAAATGCAGCATTTGCCACCCAGTAACAGTAAGTTGGAAGGGACCTTGGAGGTCATCTAGTCCAACCCCCTGTTCATGCAGGATTGGAAGATAAGCCACACTGTAGAAAGACAAAAGTCAACAAAGGCTTTGAGCCATAATGCCATTTCACTAAATGCAATAACTACACCCTTCAAATGCCAGGAGTTTTCCTCACTCCCAGGGTCACATTAGGCCCAGCAAACACCTGTAAGCTCTAAATGAGGAGTGAAAGAATAGGAAGAAAAGATTATGATGGGCAGCTGGACTTTCTAAATGAAGATCCCCTGGATAGGATGCTCTTCTTCTCTGGTCTTATATCAACCCAAAGTCTGCATTTCTTTCTTACTGTCAGATTTCACTTCTGCACACAGGGGAATTTAAACAAGAGAGAAGCTGAAATGAACCCAAGAGAAGGTTTTTGTCTCACTTCCCCACCTGAATCAATCACTGTGGAACTGACTACCCGTCCAGACGCAACAATAGTAGGTGGCTTCGTCTTCAAGCAGAGCCCGAGTGATAGTCAAGGACATCACATTCCCTGATCTGGACCCGGAGAAACGTTCTGGAACTCCTGAAGGTCTGGTACTGGTTGCATAGATCAAAGCTCGAGGTTTATCACCAGGTACCTGCTGAGACCACCAAGGGTAGTTGCCATCTCCAAGATTTCCACCATCGTATCGACAAGATATGGTGACTGTGCCCCCAGGGGCTACGAATTCTGGGTCCTTTAGGTTCTGCAGTTGTTGAAGGCTGGGGCCTGAAAGAGAGGAAGATGTTGCTTGTTCAACAGAGGGTCAAGAGGAGCACCACAAATGGCCAACTCAACTATCAAGCAAGAAAACTCTTCTGAGGTTAGTTCTAGAAAGAATGAGGCCTCCTTCTCAATGGGTTTCTCTTACCAACAGAGATCAGGACGATGGAGAGAAGAAATGCCCGGGACATGGTGGGAGAAGTGGATGGGCCAAGCCTTTCTCTAAAGCAAATGGATTTCCCCCTTGCCTCCTATCCACCCCTCTTAAATCCCCAAAGGGCAAGAGAGGACTCCCTCATGCAAATGTCTTGCTCTTCAACTACCACCCAAGCCCTCAAGAAGGCTAATTAGAGAGGGGATGAGCAACTGCTAAGATGTGTCTGGTCTAAAACTATTATTTTCTTGCAGTGGCGGGAAAGGAAGATGCAAGAATGAGCTGTTTAGTAGACTGAAGACTATCTGAAGTTCATTCTAAGAACCTGCTTTGATCTGCTTGAGTCTACAAAGCCCTATTACAGAAAACGTATTTGCCTTTGGACAACCGTGGGATGGGTTGATGAAATGTATCCCACCTTCCTTGATTAATTCCCATGGTTCAAGGAGAGGAAATGTCCCTTCGAGACCAGCGGTCTAAGGAAAAAGAGGAGGTATTGATGGTCTGTTCTCTGAGATTGCTGTTAACATCTGGATGTTTCATCATCAGGCTAGATGAAACCTTCAAGGGGACTTTGGTTGAAGGGTCTTGTTTCAGTTCTTCACATCGCTTTTACTGACCTCATGTGGTCAATGGGTCCAGGGCTGACTTAACACATGGGCCTGATGGACACTTGTCTGTGGGCCCTACGAGCATAGGGACCCCATACTAATCTGTGTATGTTAACCCTTCAATGCACAGAATAGAATAGAATAGAATAGAATAGAATAGAATAGAATAGAATAGAATAGAATAGAATAGAATAGAATAGAATATGGAATGGAATGGAATGGAATGGAATGGAATGGAATGGAATAGAATAGAATAGAATAGAATAGAATAGAATAGAATAGAATAGAATAGAATAGAATAGAATAGAATAGAATAGAATAAGTGGAGTGGAATGGAATAGAATGGAATAGAAGAGAAAATGAATAGAAGAGAAAATGAATAGAATAGAATAGAATAGAATAGAATAGAATAGAATAGAATAGAATAGAATAGAATAGAATAGAACAGAATAGAATTCTTTATTGGTCAAGTGTGATTGGACTTCGGTGCATATGCTCTCAGTGTACATAAAAGAAAAGATATGTTCATTAAGAATCATAAGGTACAACACTTAATGATAGTCATAGGGTACAAATAAGCAATCAGGAAACAATATCAATATAAATTGTAAGGATACAAGCAACAAAATTACAGTCATACGGTCATAAGTGGAAGGAGATGGGTGATAGGAACGATGAGAAGATTAATAGTAGTGCAGACTTAGTTCTGTTCTATTCTGTTCTGTTCTGTTCTATTCTATTCTATTCTATTCTATTCTATTCTATTCTATTCTATTCTATTCTATTCTATTCTATTCTATTTTCGTTTTTCTTAATTTTTGGAACATATATCTGGAAGCAGAATGGTTGGACCTGACCATTTCCTTTTATCCTGCACTACTCACTTATTCTGTGAATGCTCAGTGTCCTCCTCCCTCCCTTACTCTCAAGAAGGCGATGAGACATTTTAGGAGCCACATCTGGCCATGCTTTTGCTCAAACATGAAAGGGCAGCAGCACCTCCTGCTGGCCACTGATTTGGCAACATCTGCATTCTCCCCACCTGGTCAGAAAAAATGCTGAATTTCTCATCCTCTGAAGACGGTCATCATCCGTCTCTTTAAACATTAGAGGAAGGAAAAGACCAAAAAAATAAAGGATGAAATAAAGAAGAAAACAAGAATGGAACAAAATGTGTCATCTTTATTCATTCTATTTCAGAAGATGTCCCAAAGTCTTCCTTAATTTTTTTAACACTTTGATTTAAGGAGAGATCATATGTATGTCTGGAGCATCATGCTTGTTTCTGCTTTTCCTTCTTGGCTTTCCTGGTGTGCTTGAGGTTGAGGTAAAGGAGGGACCTGCTCAACAGAAGAGTTCCATGTTTTCAGTGGCTCATTCATTTCTCCCAGTAGGAACATTGAAGCACATCATCTGTAAAGCTCAACATCTAATCTAGGAGAACCACAAGTGAGGCTTCCAATTGATACGAAGTGTTCATCCTTACAACCTCTAGCCTTGACCCAAACTTGTCCCAGTGGCCACTTTTTAGCCTGTGTCTTCATCAAGTCCCTTTTATCCCATCTCCAGTCTGGTGTTGAAGCACCTGCAAATCACCTGTAGCTCCTCTCCAAATTTACACTTTATCCTTTGATAGTTTTTATTCAAATCATGGGAGATTCAGACTGTGGGTCTGTGGTAGGGGTGAAATCCTGCAGGTTTTGACAGGTTCTGGAGAACCAGTAGTGGAAATTTTGAGCAGTTCGGAGAACCGGCAAATACCACCTCTGGTTGGCCCCAGGAGAGAGATGGGAATGGAGATTTTGCAATATCCTTCCCCTGCCGTGCCCACCAAACCACGCCCACAGAACCGGTAGTAAAAAAATTAGGATTTCACCACTGGTCTGTGGGCTTTCTCTTTCCTATTCCTGTATTCCTCAAAGAGAGACTTCTTTGCAGATGGAAATGAACCTGCAGAAGTTTCTCTCCTGTCTTCTCAGCTCTAAGTTTCCTCGGTCACAAGTCAAGGAACGTTGCTTCTTGTTTCAGGCTGAAGAGGCGGAGAAGAGGTTTTTGTCACACTTCCCCATAAGAATTAATCACTGTGGAATGCATTGCTTGCACTGTTCCAGCTAAGACAGTAATAATCTGCCTCGTCTCCAGCATCTGCATTGGTGAGGGTCAAAGATCCTGTGGTCCCAGACTGGGTGGCAGTGAATCGATTTGGGATCCCTTCTCCCCTGCTGCAGCCATTACAGTGGACAAAACGGGGGGCTTCTCCTGCTTTCTGTTGATGCCAGCTAATGAGATAAGTACTCTGGGTCGTGCAGGAGATCGTAACGGTTCCACCTGGAGACACGGAACTTGTTGGAGGCTGAGTCCAACTTAATTGACCATCAATGCCTTCAGGGGAGAAAAAGAAAGAAATACTCTGATTCTTTTGCTCTTAGACATTTACAAATTCTTATGAGAATCACAGCCAAATCCTCTCTTGGCCTAGGAAAACTTTACCTGTGCAGTAAGTGAGGAGCGCAAGGAAGACCACAGCCCAACCCATGGTCACCTTTGGCAAGGAAGGTCCTTCTAGGGGAGACAATTCTAACCTTCTTCTTCTCCTTTCCTTTCCTTAAATGCCTCTGATTGGCTGCTTCATGCAAATCAGATTTGCACTCATTGGTTCCGCTGGAATATTTTATTCCCCCAAAGCCCTTTGAAGTCTTCTAGTTTAGCCAATGAACAGAGGAAAGATTTGCATCTTGATTTGAAAATTGGAGAGACTTCAAAACTTCCAATTTAACCTGACCGTGTTATTGGGGATCGGGGAGCCTTCAATGTTTCTTCAAACATTCTCCTTTTTACGTGAACGGGAGATAGAAATGTTTAAATGTAAATGTAATTTTAAAACAATTTATCTGCATAACATGTCAGGGCTAATATGTCATTTTTTGCACAAACATCAAAGGACAGCAGCACCTCCTGTTGGCCACTGATTTTGCAACACCTGTGTTATCCCCACCTGGGCAGAAGAAATGCAGCATTTCTCATCCTTTGAAGACCATCATCATCCTTCTCCTGAAATATTAGAGGAAGGACAAAAAAATAAATAAAGATGGAACAAAAATGGGACAAAATGTGTCATCTTTATTCAGTCTCTTTCAGAAGATGTCCCAAAGTCTTCCTTAATATTTTTAACACTTTGATTTCAGGTAGATTTTATATGTATGTCTGGAGCATCATGCTTGTTTCTGCTTTTCCTTCTTGGCTTTCCTGGTGTGCCTGAGGTTGAGGTAAAGGAGGTTCCTTCTCAACAGAAGAGTTCCATGTTTTCAGTGGCTCATTCATTTCTCCCAGCAGGAACATTGAAGCACATCATCTGTAAAACTCAACATCTAATCTAGGAGAACCGCATGTGAGGATTCCAATTGATATGAAGTGTTCATCCTTCCATCCTCTAGCCTTGACCCAAACTTGTCCCAGTGGCCACTTTTTATCCTGTGTCTTCATCAAGTCCCTTTTATCCTATCTCCAGTCAAGTGTTGATGCACCTGTAGCTTCTCTCCAATTTTACATCTTATCCATTGATAGTTTTTACTCAACCCATGGGGGACTCAGACGGTGGGTCTGTGGCCTTTCTCTTTCCTGTTCCTGCATTCCTCACCCTTCTTCACAGAGACGGAACGACTTCTTTGCAGAGGGAAATGAACCTGCACGAGTTTCTCTCCTGTCTTCTCAGCTCTAGTTTCCTCAATACAAGTCAAAGTAGATTGTGTCTTGTTTCAGGCTGAAGATGAAGAGAGGAGGTTTCTGTCACACTTCCCCATAAGAATTTACCACTGTGGAACACATTACTGCCCCAGCTGGCACAGTAATAATCTGCCTCGTCTCCAGCCTCCGCACTGGTGATGGTCAAAGATCCTGTAGTCCCAGATCTGGTGGCAGTGAACCGATTTGGGATCCCTTCTCCCCTGCTGCAGCCATCACAGTGGACAAAACGAGGGGATTTTCCTGATTTCTGTTGATACCAGTAGATGGTATTACCAACCTGAGTTGTGCAGGGGAGCGTGATGGTTCCACCTGGGGACACGGAGCTGGAGGGAGGCTGAGTCCAAGTGGACTGACCATTAATGCCTTTAAATAAAGGAGGGAGGGAGGGAGAGAAACAGTGAGACGAGAAAAAGAAAGAAGTACTGTTAAACTGATGCATCATAGCTCACTCTGGGCCATTTCCAAACTCTTATGAGAATCACAGCCAAATCCTCTCTTGGCCCAGGAAAACTTTACCTGTGCAGTAAGCGAGGAGTGCAAGGAAGACCGCAGCCCAACCCATGGTCACCTTTGGCAAGGAAGGTCCTTCTAGGGGAGACAATTCTAACCTTCTTCTTCTCCTTTCCTTTCCTTAAATGCCTCTGATTGGCAGTTTCATGCAAATGAGGTCTGTACTCATTCATTCTACTAGAATATTTTATTCCCCCAAAGCCCTTTGAAGTCTTCCAGTTTAGCCAATGACCAGAGGACAGATTTGCATCGAGATTTGAAAATTGGGGAGACTTAAAAGCTTACAATTAAACCTGACGCCGTTATTTTGGATTACGGAACAAACCTTCAATGTGTCTTCCAACACCCTATGTTTTACATGAACGGGACATGGAATTGTTTATATGTAAATGTAATTATGAACTTGTATTTATCTCCATGTCACATTAGGGCTAATATGCAATTCCTACAGAATGTGAAACCTAATATATATACATATATTTTCAAAAAGCAAGAAATAAAAGCCAAGAAGCCGTTGTGCGAAACAAACCAGAATTTTGCTTTTGGTCATTTTATTTTATTATTCCCTTCGACAAATTTGGGATGGATTTTTTTTTAATTTGATTTATATGCCGCCCTTCTCCAGAGACTCAGGGCGGCTTACAATGCTTTTAAGCAATAGCCTTCATACTTTTGTATATTTATACAAAGTCAGCTTATTGCCCCCACAAACTGGGTCCTCATTGGATTGGTGGATTGTGACCCAAACTCACTGATTAATTGTTACAGTTCAGGGAAAGGAGATCTCCCTTCAAGAACACCAGTCGAGGGAAAAGAAAGAGAACCTGGACCTATATACTTAAGCAGGTCATAAGCAATTTCATGCTCTTTTTTTAAAAAAATTGGAAAGCTGCTGGGAGCGGAATTAATGGATCTAAACCTTCTCCTTTTATCCTTCCTTATTTCACCTGTTGGGTGAGGACTCAGTGCCCTCCTCCCTCCCTTACTCTAGAAGAAGAGGTTGAACTTTCCAGGAGCCACATCTGCCCCTCCTTTTGCTGAAGTCACATTGTCTTATTTCTTCTGAAAGGGCAGCAGGACCCCCTACTGGCTACTAATATTGTAACATCTATGTTATCCGCACCTGGGCAAAAGAAATGCAGGTTTTGCCATCCTTTGTGCACCATCATCCTCCTCCTTCCATCCTTCTCCCCCTTTTTCTGTCTGTTCCCAGAAGATAGACAGAAAAATCTGGAGGAGCTGAATGAGAACAGGAATGGAACATTTTAATACTGTGACACCAAAAACGACACTTTAGCTCAACATTATATCTATGTTTTCTCTTCGTGCTTCTCTGTGCTAGTCCTTCTTCACTTTAGTGGCATGCTTGAGGTTGAGGTGAAGGATGTACAGTATCTTCCATCAGAAGAGTTTCATGTTTTTAGTGGCACATTCGTTTCTCCTAAGAAGCACAGCTTTAGCACATGGTCTCCTCCGTTCAACATCTCATGTAGGAGAACCACACATGACTGTGCCAATCTTCACTAAGAGTTCATCCGTACTTCCAGAGTCCATGGCGCAAACCTCGCCCAAGAATTACTTTTTAGTGCTCTGTCCTCCTACAATCTCTTTTATTCCATTTCCATTTAGCATTTGTCTAAAGATCCCCCCCCCCCAGCTTCTCCAATTTCACTTCTTCTCCATTCACAATTTGGGAAGGACTGAGACCTGGGATCTGTGGGCTTCCCTTGCACCCTTCTCATCCACACTCCTGTCTCCACCATCCCTCTTGTTGGTCAATGGGAGACTCCTCTGCAGAAAGAGATGAACCTGCAGGAGTTTTGCTTGTGTCTTCTCCTCAATTCGAATGTCCCCGGTCACAAGTCAAGCTAGGTTGCTTCTTGTCTCAGGCTGAGGAGGCAGAGAGGAGGTTTTTGTCACACTTCCCCATAAGAATTAATCACTGTGAAACACGTTGCCTGCACTGTTCCAGCTACCACAGTAATAATCAGCCTCATCTCCAGCCTCTGTGTTGGTAATGGTCAAAGATCCTGTGGTCCCAGATCTGGTGGCAGTGAACCGATTTGGGATCCCTTCTCCCCTGCTGCAGCCATCACAGTGGACAAAACGAGGGGATTTTCCTGCTTTCTGTTGATGCCAGCGGATGGTGTCAGTACTCTGGGTTGTGCAGGAGATTGTAACGGTTCCACCTGGGGACACGGAACTTGTTGGAGGCTGAGTCCAACTTAGTTGACCATCAATGCCTTCAGGGGAGAAAAAGAAAGAAATACTCTGACGCTGATTCTTTTGCTCTTAGACATTTACAAATTCTTATGAGAATCACAGCCAAATCCTCTCTTGGCTCAGGAAAACTTTACCTGTGCAGTAAGCGAGGAGCGCAAGGAAGACCACAGCCCAACCCATGGTCACCTTTGGCAAGGAAGGTCCTTCTAGGGGAGACAATTCTAACCTTCTTCTTCTTCTTCTTTCCTTTCCTTAAATGCCTCTGATTGGCCGCTTCATGCAAATCAGATTTGCACTCATTGGTTCCGCTGGAATATTTTATTCCCCCAAAACACTTTGAAGTCTTCCAGTTTAGCCAATGAAAGGAGGACAGATTTGCATTGAGATTTGAAAATTGGAGAGACTTCAAAACTCCCAATTTAACCTGACCGTGTTATTGCAGATCAGGGAGCCTTCAATGTTTCTTCAAACATTCTATTTTTTAGGTGAACGGGAGATAGAAATATTTATATGTAAATGTAATTTTAAAATGATTTATCTGCATAACATGTCAGGGCTAATATGTCATTTTCTGCACAAACATGAAAGGACAGCAGCACCCCCTGTTGGCCACTGATTTTGCAACACCTGTGTTATCCCCACCTGGGCAGAAGAAATGCAGCATTTCTCATCCTTTGAAGACCGTCATCATCCTTCTCCTTAAATATTAGAGGAAAGGCAAAAAAAAATAAACATGGAACAAAAATGGGACAAAATGTGTCATCTTTATTCAGTCTCTTTCAGAAGATGTTCCAAAGTCTTCCTTAATATTTTTAACACTTTGACTTCAGGTAGATATTATATGTATGTCTGGAGCATCATGATTGTTTCTGCTTTTCCTTCTTGACTTTCCTGGTGTGCCTGAGGTTGAGGTAAAGGAGGTTCCTTCTCAACAGAAGAGTTCCATGTTTTCAGTGGCTCGTTCATTTCTCCCAGCAGGAACATTGAAGCACATCATCTGTAAAACTCAACATCTAATCTAGGAGAACCGCATGTGAGGGTTCCAATTGATATGAAGTGTTCATCCTTCCATCCTCTAGCCTTGACCCAAACTTGTCCCAGTGGCCACTTTTCGCCTGTGTCTTCATAAAGTCCCTTTTATCCTATCTCCAGTCAAGTGTTGATGCACCTGCAAATCCCCTGTAGCTTCTTTCCAATTTTACATCTTATCCATTGATAGTTTTTACTCAAATCATGGGAGATTCAGACGGTGGGTCTGTGGCCTTTCTCTTTCCTGTTCCTGCATTCCTCACCCCTCTTCATAGAGACACAGAGACTTCTTTGCAGAGGGAAATGAACCTGCAGGAGTTTCTCTCCTGTCTTCTCAGCTCTAGTTTCCTCAATACAAGTCAAAGTAGATTGTGTCTTGTTTCAGGCTGAAGATGAAGAGAGGAGGTTTCTGTCACACTTCCCCATAAGAATTTACCACTGTGGAACACATTACTGCCCCAGCTGGCACAGTAATAATCTGCCTCGTCTCCAGCATCCACATTGGTGATGGTCAAAGATCCTGTAGTCCCAGATCTGGTGGCAGTGAACCGATTTGGGATCCCTTCTCCCCTGTTACTGCAGCCATCACAGTGGACAAAACAGGGGGCTTCTCCTGCTTTCTGTTGATGCCAGTAGATGGTATTACCAACAGCTGTGCAGGAGAGTATAACGGTTCCACCTGGGGACACAGAGCTGGAGGGAGGCTGAGTCCAAGTGGACTGACCATTAAGGCCTTTAAATAAAGGAGGGAGGGAGGGAGAGAAAGGGTGAGGAGATAAAAAGAAAGAAATAGTGTTAAACTGATGCATCATAGTTCACTCTGGGCCATTTCCAAACTCTTATGAGAATCACAGCCAAATCCTCTCTTGGCCCAGGAGAACTTTACCTGTGCAGTAAGTGAGGAGCGCAAGGAAGACCACAGCCCAACCCATGGTCACCTTTGGCAAGGAAGGTCCTTCTAGGGGAGACAATTCTAACCTTCTTCTTCTCCTTTCCTTTCCTTAAATGCCTCTGATTGGCTGCTTCATGCAAATCAGATTTGCACTCATTGGTTCCGCTGGAATATTTTATTCCCCCAAAGCCCTTTGAAGTCTTCCAGTTTAGCCAATGAACAGAGGATAGATTTGCATAGAGATTTGAAAATTGGGGAGACTTAAAAGCTTACAATTAAACCTGACCCCGTTATTTTGGATCACGCAACAAGCCTTCAATGTGTCTTCCAACACCCTATGTTTTACATGAACGGGACATGGAATTGTTTATATGTAAATGTAATTATGAACTTGCATTTATCTCCATGTCACGTTAGGGCTAATATGCAATTCCTACAGAATGTGAAACCTAATATATATACATATATTTTCAAAAAGCAAGAAATAAAAACCAAGAAGCCGTTGTGCGAAACAAACCAGAATTTTGCCTTTGGTCATTTTATTTTATTATTCCCTTCGACAAATTTGGGATGGATTTTTTTTTTTAATTTGATTTATATGCCGCCCTTCTCCAGAGACTCAGGGCGGCTTACAATGCTTTTAAGCAATAGCCTTCATACTTTTGTATATTTATACAAAGTCAGCTTATTGCCCCCACAAACTGGGTCCTCATTGGATTGGTGGATTGTGACCCAAACTCACTGATTAATTGTTACAGTTCAGGGAAAGGAGATCTCCCTTCAAGAACACCAGTCGAGGGAAAAGAAAGAGAACCTGGACCTACATACTTAAGCAGGTCATAAGCAATTTCATACTCTTTTTTTAAAAAAAAATTGAAAAGCTGCTGGGAGCGGAATTGGTGGACCTAAACCTTCTCCTTTTATCCTTCCTTATTTCACCTGGTGGGTGAGGACTCAGTGCCCTCCTCCCTCCTTTACTCTAGAAGAAGAGATTGAACTTTCCAGGAGCCACATCTGCCCCTCCTTTTGCTGAAGTCACATTGTCTTATTTCTTCTGAAAGGGCAGCAGGACCCCCTACTGGCTACTAATATTGTAACATCTATGTTATCCGCACCTGGGCAGAAGAAATGCAGGTTTTGCCATCCTTTGTGCACCATCATCCTCCTCCTTCCATCCTTCTCCCCATTTTTCTGTCTGTTCCCAGAAGATAGACAGAAAAATCTGGAGGAGCTGAAAGAGAACAGGAATGGGACATTTTAATGCCATGACACCAAAAATGACACTTTAGCTCAACATTATATCTATGTTTTCTCTTTGTGCTTCTCTGTGCTTGTCCACTTTAGTGGCTTGCTTGAGGTTGAGGTGAAGGATGTACAGTATCTTCCATCAGAAGAGTTTCATGTTTTTAGTGGCACATTCGTTTCTCCTAAGAAGCACAGCTTTAGCACATGGTCTCCTCCGTTCAACATCTCATGTAGGAGAACCACACATGACTGTGCCAATCTTCACTAAGAGTTCATCCGTACTTCCAGAGTCCATGGCGCAAACCTCGCCCAAGAATTACTTTTTAGTGCTCTGTCCTCCTACAATCTCTTTTATTCCATTTCCATTTAGCATTTGTCTAAAGATCCCCCCCCCCAGCTTCTCCAATTTCACTTCTTCTCCATTCACAATTTGTGAAGGACTGAGACCTGGGATCTGTGGGCTTCCCTTGCACCCTTCTCATCCACACTCCTGTCTCCACCATCCCTCTTGTTGGTCCAATGGGAGACTCCTCTGCAGAAGGAGATGAACCTGCAGGAGTTTTGCTTGTGTCTTCTCCTCAATTCGAATGTCCCCGGTCACAAGTCAAGGTAGGTTGCTTCTTGTCTCAGGCTGAGGAGGCAGAGAGGAGGTTTTTGTCACACTTCCCCATAAGAATTCACCACCGTGCATCACGGTATGTGCACTGTTCCAGCTACCACAGTAATAATCTGCCTCATCCTCAGCCTGTGCGTTGGTGATGGTCAAAGTTCCTGTGGTCCCAGACATGGTGGCAGTGAACCGATCGGGGATCCCTTCTCCCCTGCTGCAGCCATCACAGTGGACAAAACGAGGGGATTTTCCTGCTTTCTGTTGATGCCAGCGGATGGTGTCAGTACTCTGGGTTGTGCAGGAGATTGTAACGGTTCCACCTGGGGACACGGAACTTGTTGGAGGCTGAGTCCAACTTAGTTGACCATCAATGCCTTCAGGGGAGAAAAAGAAAGAAATACTCTGACGCTGATTCTTTTGCTCTTAGACATTTACAAATTCTTATGAGAATCACAGCCAAATCCTCTCTTGGCTCAGGAAAACTTTACCTGTGCAGTAAGCGAGGAGCGCAAGGAAGACCACAGCCCAACCCATGGTCACCTTTGGCAAGGAAGGTCCTTCTAGGGGAGACAATTCTAACCTTCTTCTTCTTCTTCTTTCCTTTCCTTAAATGCCTCTGATTGGCCGCTTCATGCAAATCAGATTTGCACTCATTGGTTCCGCTGGAATATTTTATTCCCCCAAAACACTTTGAAGTCTTCCAGTTTAGCCAATGAAAGGAGGACAGATTTGCATTGAGATTTGAAAATTGGAGAGACTTCAAAACTCCCAATTTAACCTGACCGTGTTATTGCAGATCAGGGAGCCTTCAATGTTTCTTCAAACATTCTATTTTTTAGGTGAACGGGAGATAGAAATATTTATATGTAAATGTAATTTTAAAATGATTTATCTGCATAACATGTCAGGGCTAATATGTCATTTTCTGCACAAACATGAAAGGACAGCAGCACCCCCTGTTGGCCACTGATTTTGCAACACCTGTGTTATCCCCACCTGGGCAGAAGAAATGCAGCATTTCTCATCCTTTGAAGACCGTCATCATCCTTCTCCTTAAATATTAGAGGAAAGGCAAAAAAAAATAAACATGGAACAAAAATGGGACAAAATGTGTCATCTTTATTCAGTCTCTTTCAGAAGATGTTCCAAAGTCTTCCTTAATATTTTTAACACTTTGACTTCAGGTAGATATTATATGTATGTCTGGAGCATCATGATTGTTTCTGCTTTTCCTTCTTGACTTTCCTGGTGTGCCTGAGGTTGAGGTAAAGGAGGTTCCTTCTCAACAGAAGAGTTCCATGTTTTCAGTGGCTCGTTCATTTCTCCCAGCAGGAACATTGAAGCACATCATCTGTAAAACTCAACATCTAATCTAGGAGAACCGCATGTGAGGGTTCCAATTGATATGAAGTGTTCATCCTTCCATCCTCTAGCCTTGACCCAAACTTGTCCCAGTGGCCACTTTTCGCCTGTGTCTTCATAAAGTCCCTTTTATCCTATCTCCAGTCAAGTGTTGATGCACCTGCAAATCCCCTGTAGCTTCTTTCCAATTTTACATCTTATCCATTGATAGTTTTTACTCAAATCATGGGAGATTCAGACGGTGGGTCTGTGGCCTTTCTCTTTCCTGTTCCTGCATTCCTCACCCCTCTTCATAGAGACACAGAGACTTCTTTGCAGAGGGAAATGAACCTGCAGGAGTTTCTCTCCTGTCTTCTCAGCTCTAGTTTCCTCAATACAAGTCAAAGTAGATTGTGTCTTGTTTCAGGCTGAAGATGAAGAGAGGAGGTTTCTGTCACACTTCCCCATAAGAATTTACCACTGTGGAACACATTACTGCCCCAGCTGGCACAGTAATAATCTGCCTCGTCTCCAGCATCCACATTGGTGATGGTCAAAGATCCTGTAGTCCCAGATCTGGTGGCAGTGAACCGATTTGGGATCCCTTCTCCCCTGTTACTGCAGCCATCACAGTGGACAAAACAGGGGGCTTCTCCTGCTTTCTGTTGATGCCAGTAGATGGTATTACCAACAGCTGTGCAGGAGAGTATAACGGTTCCACCTGGGGACACAGAGCTGGAGGGAGGCTGAGTCCAAGTGGACTGACCATTAAGGCCTTTAAATAAAGGAGGGAGGGAGGGAGAGAAAGGGTGAGGAGATAAAAAGAAAGAAATAGTGTTAAACTGATGCATCATAGTTCACTCTGGGCCATTTCCAAACTCTTATGAGAATCACAGCCAAATCCTCTCTTGGCCCAGGAGAACTTTACCTGTGCAGTAAGTGAGGAGCGCAAGGAAGACCACAGCCCAACCCATGGTCACCTTTGGCAAGGAAGGTCCTTCTAGGGGAGACAATTCTAACCTTCTTCTTCTCCTTTCCTTTCCTTAAATGCCTCTGATTGGCTGCTTCATGCAAATCAGATTTGCACTCATTGGTTCCGCTGGAATATTTTATTCCCCCAAAGCCCTTTGAAGTCTTCCAGTTTAGCCAATGAACAGAGGATAGATTTGCATAGAGATTTGAAAATTGGGGAGACTTAAAAGCTTACAATTAAACCTGACCCCGTTATTTTGGATCACGCAACAAGCCTTCAATGTGTCTTCCAACACCCTATGTTTTACATGAACGGGACATGGAATTGTTTATATGTAAATGTAATTATGAACTTGCATTTATCTCCATGTCACGTTAGGGCTAATATGCAATTCCTACAGAATGTGAAACCTAATATATATACATATATTTTCAAAAAGCAAGAAATAAAAACCAAGAAGCCGTTGTGCGAAACAAACCAGAATTTTGCCTTTGGTCATTTTATTTTATTATTCCCTTCGACAAATTTGGGATGGATTTTTTTTTTTAATTTGATTTATATGCCGCCCTTCTCCAGAGACTCAGGGCGGCTTACAATGCTTTTAAGCAATAGCCTTCATACTTTTGTATATTTATACAAAGTCAGCTTATTGCCCCCACAAACTGGGTCCTCATTGGATTGGTGGATTGTGACCCAAACTCACTGATTAATTGTTACAGTTCAGGGAAAGGAGATCTCCCTTCAAGAACACCAGTCGAGGGAAAAGAAAGAGAACCTGGACCTACATACTTAAGCAGGTCATAAGCAATTTCATACTCTTTTTTTAAAAAAAAATTGAAAAGCTGCTGGGAGCGGAATTGGTGGACCTAAACCTTCTCCTTTTATCCTTCCTTATTTCACCTGGTGGGTGAGGACTCAGTGCCCTCCTCCCTCCTTTACTCTAGAAGAAGAGATTGAACTTTCCAGGAGCCACATCTGCCCCTCCTTTTGCTGAAGTCACATTGTCTTATTTCTTCTGAAAGGGCAGCAGGACCCCCTACTGGCTACTAATATTGTAACATCTATGTTATCCGCACCTGGGCAGAAGAAATGCAGGTTTTGCCATCCTTTGTGCACCATCATCCTCCTCCTTCCATCCTTCTCCCCATTTTTCTGTCTGTTCCCAGAAGATAGACAGAAAAATCTGGAGGAGCTGAAAGAGAACAGGAATGGGACATTTTAATGCCATGACACCAAAAATGACACTTTAGCTCAACATTATATCTATGTTTTCTCTTTGTGCTTCTCTGTGCTTGTCCACTTTAGTGGCTTGCTTGAGGTTGAGGTGAAGGATGTACAGTATCTTCCATCAGAAGAGTTTCATGTTTTTAGTGGCACATTCGTTTCTCCTAAGAAGCACAGCTTTAGCACATGGTCTCCTCCGTTCAACATCTCATGTAGGAGAACCACACATGACTGTGCCAATCTTCACTAAGAGTTCATCCGTACTTCCAGAGTCCATGGCGCAAACCTCGCCCAAGAATTACTTTTTAGTGCTCTGTCCTCCTACAATCTCTTTTATTCCATTTCCATTTAGCATTTGTCTAAAGATCCCCCCCCCCCAGCTTCTCCAATTTCACTTCTTCTCCATTCACAATTTGTGAAGGACTGAGACCTGGGATCTGTGGGCTTCCCTTGCACCCTTCTCATCCACACTCCTGTCTCCACCATCCCTCTTGTTGGTCCAATGGGAGACTCCTCTGCAGAAGGAGATGAACCTGCAGGAGTTTTGCTTGTGTCTTCTCCTCAATTCGAATGTCCCCGGTCACAAGTCAAGGTAGGTTGCTTCTTGTCTCAGGCTGAGGAGGCAGAGAGGAGGTTTTTGTCACACTTCCCCATAAGAATTCACCACCGTGCATCACGGTATGTGCACTGTTCCAGCTACCACAGTAATAATCTGCCTCATCCTCAGCCTGTGCGTTGGTGATGGTCAAAGTTCCTGTGGTCCCAGACATGGTGGCAGTGAACCGATCGGGGATCCCTTCTCCCCTGCTGTATCCGCTACATTCAACATAGCGAGGTGTTTCTCCTGGTTTCTGTTGATACCAGCCAATACAGTAAGAAGTCTGAGTAGTTCTGCAGGAGAAAGTAATCGTTCCACCCGGGGATACAGAACTTGTCGGAGGTTGAGTCCAACTTAACTGACCATCAATGCCTTTAAAGGGGGAGAGGGAGAGAGAGAAAGAGAGAAAAAGAGTGAGGGGAGAAGAAGGAAGGAATACCGTTAAACTGATGCATCTTCCTTCACTCTGAGCCATTTGGTAGGGGCCAAATTCTTTTGACAATCACCACCAATCCTCTTTTGGCCCAGAAAAACTTTACCTGTGCAGTAAGTGAGGAGTGCTAAGAAAATCACAGTCCAACCCATGGTCACCTTTGCAAAGGAATAATCTTTTAAGGAAAGAAATTATAACCTTCTTCAGAGCTTCTCCTTTCCTTTCCTTAAATGCCCCTGCTTTCTCCCTTCATGTAAATGAGATCTGCCCTCATTGGTTCTACTAGATTATTTTCTTCCCCTGAAAGCATGATGAGGTTTCCTAGTGAAGTCAATGAACACCAGAGAGACTTGCATATGCCAGATTTGGAACCAGGGAGAGGAAAATGTCTGTGGAGATTCTAAGTCACCTGGTGACTTAAAGTCACCAAGGTGTTTTTTCAAAAGGCAGCTGGACTGTTTTTCCAAGAAGGAGGAGGAGGAGGAGAAAGAGGAGGAGGAGAAAGAGGAGGAGGAGAAGGAGGAGGAGGGGAAGGGGAAGCGGAAGAAGGAGAAGGAGAAGGCAGAGAAAGAGAAGGAGAAGAAAGAGGAGGAGGAGGAGGAGGAGGAGGAGGAGAAGGGGAAGGGGAAGAAGAAGAAGGAGAAGGAGAAGGAGAAGGAGGAGAAGGAGAAGGAGAAGGAGAAGGAGAAGGAGAAGGAGAAGGAGGAGAAGGAGAAGGAGAAGGAGAAGGAGAAGGAGAAGGAGAAGGAGAAGGAGAAGGAGAAGGAGAAGGAGAAGGAGAAGGAGAAGGAGAAGGAGAAGGAGAAGAAAGTTTTATAAAAGGGAACAGAAAGGGGAAAGGAGAATTCTTCTCATATTGGAGAAGGAGGAGGAGAAGAAGGAGAAGGAGAAGAGGAGGAGGAGGAAGAGGAAGGAGAAGGAGGAGAAGGAGAAGGAGGAGGAGGAGGAGGAGGAGGAGGAGAAGGAGAAGAAGTTTTTATAATAGGGAACAGAAAGGGGAAAGGAGAATTCTTCTCATATTGGAGAAGGAGGAGGAGAAGAAGGAGAAGGAGAAGAGGAGGAGGAGGAAGAGGAAGGAGGAGGAGGAGGAGGAGGAGGAGGAGGAGGAGGAGGAGGAGGAGAAGGTTTTATAATAGGGAACAGAAAGGGGAAAGGAGAATTCTTCTCATATTGGAGAAGGAGGAGGAGAAGAAGGAGAAGGAGAAGAAGAGGAGGAGGAGGAAGAGGAAGGAGAAAGAGGAGAAGGAGGAGGAGGAGGAGGAGGAGGAGGAGGAGAAGAAGAAGAAGAAGAAGAAGAAGAAGAAGAAGAAGAAGAAGAAGAAGAAGAAGAAGAAGAAGAAGAAGAAGAAGAAGAAGAAGAAGAAGAAGAAGAAGCAGCAGCAGCTACATCAGTTCATTGTTCCAGTTGCCTTTTGAAGAAGCACCTTTGAGACAGGGAGGCAATAGAATTAAAAAGATCTCAATTAAAAAAATCAAAGCATGATGTTTTAGGAAACATCTGAATAGGTACACTATTCTGATCAATAGGTGTACTATTGATCCCTGAATTCGACATAGAAATGATCCATGGAATTGTATAATTGTATATAATTATGTGTATAAGCACATAAAATCTAAAGTGCAGGTACAATAGAATCAAGAGCTAATATCTTTTTTTTTTCCAAAAAGAAAAACCAAAAAGACGTTGTGTAAAACAAAGCAGGAAATTCTGATCTCCTTTGTTATTTGAATTTCAATTTAAAGGAACCTGATCCACTTTTCCTCCTCACCTATAGAGATTCTGCACCTTTAACACAATGCTATCTTACCTTTCAGACATTTTCAGCCCTGAAAGAAACTTGCCGTATTGGTTTCATCCCTTTCTGTGTCATCTTTCTTCTGAACCAGGTAGATTCTGCTAGACAAATGGCCAGGGGTGGGCTTCAAAAATTTTAGCAACGGGTTCTCTGCCTGGTTGCTGGGTAGGCGTGGCCATGGTGGATGTGGCCTAGTCGGCCCCCTGCACCATGGCGGGTGTGTGTGTTTTTGCTCTCCTTGGGCTCCGGAGGCCCTCCAGAAGCTGGAAATGGGCCCATTTCCGGCCTTCCAGAACTTCTGGCCGGGCCGTTTTTTACCCTCCCCAGGCTCCAGAGGCTTTTCTAGAGCCTCCCGGAGGGTGAAAAGGGCCTCTCCTGGGCTCCGGAGGCTCCCAGAGACTAGAAATGGGGAGCCTCCGTGAGGCCTGTTTTTCATCCTCCCTGAGTCTCTGTACTTACCTGGCATCCAAAACAGGCCGCATGGAGACTCCTGGGAGGGGAGGGGCAGGGTGGGAGGGGCAGCCAGGAATGGGATTTGGGGGTTCACCAAACCCCGCAGAATCTTCGCTAGAGGATCACCGAACCCGGCTGAATCCAGAGCAGCCCACCCCTGCAAATGGCCCTGTTTGGCAAATGGAGAAAGGTCTGCTAATATTGCTGTGTCTTGCATTCCCACAACTCAAGGAAAGCTCAAATTCCATGGTTTGTTCCAATCTTCTGAAGATTGGAGCAGAAAGGATCTTCTCACAGTGCCCTAAGCTCGTTGAACCAAGTGAGATCGGTCACCAAATCGCATTCCACATCAGTGTGCCTCATCTTCGGCCTGCATGTTGCTGAAGCTCAAGTGGTCCAGGATCCCATAATAGGAAACCACAAAATGATCTAGGATTCCTTGTTTTCTGCTGCTACAATCACCATTTCCCACCTATTGTGAAGCTTGTTCATATCTCTGTGGACATCAGTAAGTGGCCTTTGAACTGCTAACAGTGAAGTGTGGATGTTTGAATTGGGGACCAAGATTTCACTGCAGGTGGACTTGAATAATAGCTGCCCAGTGTTGCAGGAGATAAATCAAAACTGGCCTTGAGACATTACTCTGTAACCTTGAAAATATCAAAAGCTAAACTCTAAAGGTGAACACCCAGAGACTCATTAGAGTCCAGGGAAATAAGAGTTCTTATCTGTCAGGGTAATGCAGACAGATAAACCAAGGAAACTGAGCTAGTGAAAAGAGAAAGTGAAGGTATTCAACCAAGAGATGGTAAACAGGATGTAATGGAAAGTAATGAGACAGAGTATACAGAGTTATTAGAAAATGAAATTACGAGCAGTTCCAGCAGCAGCAGAAGTAATGGTACTAGTAGTGTTTGTATCAGTGACAGTAGAAGCCGAAGCAGGAGACGAGGACATAATAGAGATAGAAAACATCATGAATATTGGAAAGGATTAACAGCTGTTCACCTTTAAATGGGAGGAGTGTTAGGGTAATGATGATTTAATAGCTGACCAGCTGCTGTAATGCTGTAATACTCTAATGATGATGCAATTGTAGTAATGAGTCAGTAGGATTATTTTATTTATTTTATTTTATTTTATTTTTTAAAAAATTGATTTTTATGCCACTCTTCTCTGGAGACTCAGGGCGGCTTACAATGTGTTAAGCAATAGCCTTCATACTTTTGTATATTTTTACAAAGTCAGTTTATTGCCCGCACAAACTGGGTCCTCAATTTACCTACCTTAGAAAGGATGGAAGGCTGAGTCAACCTTGAGCCTGGCAAGATTCGAACTTACTAATTGCAGACAGCTGGAGTTAAATTACAATGCATTAGTCTGCTGAGCTATCCAGCTATCCAATTATTTGAAAATAGGGTTATTTATTTTACCACTTTAAGAGTCTGTATTATAAAGAAAGGACCTGTTGGGGCATATCTCTCTCTCCGTGTTTTCTTCCCTGCTGTAGCTGCTGTTTGATTGTTTGACCTTTGCCTAGTACGTGTATGTATATATTCTTTGATAAAACCACTATTTAAATACAAACCTCTGTTTACTGTATTTGCTCCTGGGTTGTCTCATATAGTCACACTGTATGCACTCTGACGTTATCAAACTTCCCTAAGATTTCAGTAAGGAACGTGAAAAGAATAAAAGCAAAAAGGATTATGAGGGAGCTGGGCTTTCTGAAGGAAGATCATCTGGATAGGATGGTCTCCTCCTCTTGTTTATATCAACCACAATTGTACATTTGTCCTCGTGTCACATTGCACCGAGACAGGCAGAACCCAAAAAAAAGGGGGAAATGAAATGAAAAGAAGGCTTTTTGTCTCACTTCCCCATCTGAACGAACCACTGTGGAACTGATTGTCTGACCAGACACAACAATAATAGGTGGCTTCGTCTTCAACCTGAGCCCCGGTGATAGTCAAGGACATCATGTTTCCTGATCTGGAACCAGAAAAACGTTCTGGAACTCCCGGTGCTTTGGAGGTGGTGTAAGTGATCACTCCTCGATGTTGATGCCCAGCTATCTCCTTGGTCCATAAAGGGTAGTGGCCATCCCCAAGATTTCCACCATTATATCGACAAGATATGGTGACTGTGCCTCCAGTGGGGACAAATTCTGCATCCTTCAGGGTCTGAAGTTGTTGAAGGCTAGGACCTGAAAGAGAGCAAAACGCTGCTTGTTCAATGGAGGGTCAAGAGGATTACAACTAAGAATAGCCAACTCAGCTATCCAGCAAGGAAATTCTTCTGAGTTTAGTTCTAGAAAGAGTCATGCTTCCTTCCAAAGATATTTCTCTTACCAATAGAGATCAGGACTACGGAGAGAAGAAGTGCCTGGGACATGGTGGGAGAACTCAATCCCTTCTCTAAACCAAGTGGATTTCCCACTCACCTCCTCTCCACCTCTCCTAAATCCCCAAAGGACAAGAGACGACCTCCTCATGCAAATGTCTTGCTCTTCAACTACCAACCCAGTCCTCTGGGTGTCTGATTAAAGATGGGGATGAGCAACTGCTAAGATACGTCTTGTCTGAAAGATTAATAACTCCTTGAAGCGGGAGGAAAGGAAGAGACAAAATGAGCTATTTAATAGACTGAAGACTGTCCAGCATTCAGTCCATGAACCTGTTTTGATCTTTTTGAGTTTACGGAGCCATATTACACAAAAAAGTATCTGCATTTGGACAAATATGGGATGTGTTGGAGGTTATGTATCCCACACTCATTGATTAATTCTCGTGATTCAAGGAGAAGGAATCTCCCTTCAAGACCACCAGTCTAAAGATATGATAAAGGGACTACATATCTAGTTTTGCATGTACTGACAGCAGCAAGGAGTGTATTTGCAAAATGCTGGAAAAATGAGAACACTCCCATCAGATGAGGATGTAATTCACAAAATGTTAGATTGCGCTGAGATGGACAGACTGACTTTAAAAATAAAAGACACAGGAGACACTGAATATTACTTGATGTGGAATAGATTTTATGAGTGGTTAAAGACAAGAGGTAGAAATTAGATGAAGAAAGATTATTGCTATGCATGAATTAAATATAAAGATGGTCTATAACTATAAATACGCCAGTCTGTTTAACAGAATTATGAATAAGTTAATATAAAAAGAAATTCAGCTAAAACCATTCTGTTAAACATTATTACTATTGTTAGCAGTATATGTGTTAATATTTTTACTGTCTTTTCTTTGTTTTTCTTTTGTAAATGATATACCCTGACAATACACTGTATTCAAAATGTTTATGAATAAAAATTAAAAATAATAATAATTAAAAAAAGAAAGAAAAAGAGGAGAGCTGGACTTCAGTTGGAGATAAGAGCTAAGAGAGGTCATAAGCAATCCTCATATTCAGTTTTCTTCATTTTTGGACCAAGGCGCTGGAAGCAGAGCTGATGGACATAAACCATTTCCTTTCATCCTGCATATTTCACCTGTTCTGTGGGGATCAGTGCCCTCCTCCTCCTCCTCCTCCCTTAATCTGGAGGAAGAGACTGGACTTTGCAGGAGCCACATCTGCCCACCCTTTTCTTTAAGTCACTTTTGGAGAACCATGAAAGCAGCAGCTTCTACTGGCTACTGATATTCCACCATCTGCATTATCTCCACCTGGACTGAAGACATTTGCCAATCCTTTGAGAACCATCATCTTCCTTCTCCTGCACTCTCCAAAGTGCTAAGCTACCCAGCTTTCAGAAGAAAGAAGCTCATAGTGCTGGTTTCATCTTTTGTCTGTTTCACCTGAACCAGGTAGATGTTGCTAGACAAATGGCCCCGTTTGGCAAATGAAGCAGGATCTGCCTAGAATTTCTGTTTCTTGGATTCATACGGAACCAAGATCAAATTATATGGTTTGTTCTAATCCTCTTGAGAATGGTGGAGGAAGCATCTTCTCATAATGCCCCAAGCTAGTTAATCCCAGAATAAGAGAATAAGAAGTTCGAAGGGACCTTGGAGGTCTTCCAGTCTAACCCGCTGCTCAAACAGAAAACCCTATACCAGTGATGGCTAACCTTTTTGCCGTCGCGTGCCAAAAGTGGGGGGAGCACAGGGGGAGTCGCACACATGTGTGCCCACACCCATAATTCAATGCCCCTCATGCCCCACCCCTCCCCCACATGCATGCATGTGCGATCTCCTCCACACTCCTCCCGCTTTTGGCACGCGATGGCAAAAAGATTACCGGTCAGCCTGTTTTTCACCCTCCCCAGGCTCCAGAGGCTTTCTTGGAGCCTGGGGAGGGCGAAAACAGACTTCCCCACCCACTTGGAGGCCCTCTAGAGGCCAGAAATAGCCTGTTTCCCGACTTCTGGTTGGCCCGAAAGGCCTGTTTTTCATCCTCCCCAGGCTCCAGAGGCTTTTTTGGAGCCAGAGGAGGGCAAGAACGGCCTCCACCCCCACCCCTGGAGGTCCCTCGGAGGCCCTCCAGAGGCCGGAAACGGCCCATTTCCCGACTTCTGGTGATCCCAGAAGGCCTGAAAATCAGCTGACCGGCACGCACATGCGCGCTGGAGCTGAGCTAGAGCAACGCTCGCGTGCTCACAGATATGACCCCATGTGCCACGTGTGCCACAGGTTCACCATCACGGCCCTATACCATTTCAGACAAATGATTGTCTAATCTATTCTTAAAAACCTCCAGTGATGGAGCATCCACAACTTCTGGAGGCAAGTCATTCCACTGGTTAATTTTCCTCACTGTTAGGAAGTTTCTCCTTAGTTCTAGGTTGCTTCTCTCCTTGATTAGTTTCCATCAAAACAGTAATGAGTTCTTAAAAATCTTAAATAAAGAACAGGAAAAAAATAAAACCATAAACATGATGAGGAGCTGGGCTTTCTGAATGAAGATCACCTGGATCGGATGATCTTTCCCTCTTGCCTAAAATTACACATTTGTCCCTTCTTGTCAAATTTCACTGATGCACACAGGACAAAAACAAAATAAAGGAAATGAAGTGAAGGGGTTTTGTCTCACTTCCCCAGCTGAAAGAATCACTGTGGGACTGACTACCCGTCCAGACACAACAATAATAGGTGGCTTCGTCTTCAAGCAGAGCCCCAGTGATAGTCAAGGACATCACATTCCCTGATCTGGACCCAGAGAAACGTTCTGGAACCCCCGATGGTCTGGAACTGGTCGAATGGATCAGAATTTGAGGTTTATTCCCAGGTATCTGCTGTGACCACCAAGGTTGGTTGCTATCCCCAAGATTTCCACGATCGTATCGACAAGATATGATGACTGTTCGTCCAACTGCAACAAATTCTGGGTCCTTCAAGGTCTGCAGTTGTTGAAGGCTGGGGCCTGAAAGAGAGAAAGACATTGCTTGTTCAATGGAAAGTCAAGAGGACCATGAATAACAAACCTAGCTACCTGGCAAGGAGGCTCTTGTGGGTTTAGTTCCAGAAAGTGTTGTGCCTCCTTACTATAGTCTCTTACCAACAGAGATCAAGACTACAGAGAGAAGAAGCGCCTGGGACATGGTTGGAGAACTCAATGGGCCAATCCCTTCTCTGAAGCAATTGGATTTTCCCCTGGACTCCTCTCCGCCTCTCTTAAACCCCCAAAGGACAAGACAGGACCTCCTCATGCAAATGTCTTTCTCTTCAACTATCAAGCCAACCTTTTGGGAGGCTGATTTGAGAAGAAAGGAAGAAGCTGCTAAGATGTGACTTGTTGAAAAGCAATATTTCTGGTAGTAAGGAGCGGAGGACGAGGCAAAACTTAGTCTTTGAATAGCTTGAAGGGTTTCTGGAGGGTATTCCATGAATCTCCTCTGATCTCAGGAGTTAAGGAAATGGTATCGCAGAAAAGCAATGCTTCGGAGTGTAGGTGGGATGGATTGGGATGGGGGCAAAGAGCAAGCTCATTGATTAACAGAATAACAGACAGAATAACAGAATAACAGAGTTGGGAGAGACCTTGGAGGTCTTCTAGTCCAACTCCCTGCCTAGGCAGGAAACCCTACAACCACTTCAGACAAAGGGTTATCCAACATCTTCTTAAAAACGTCCAGTGTTGGAGCATTCACAACTTTTGGAGGCAAGTTGTTCCACTGATTAATTGTTCTCACTGTCAGGAAATTCCTCCTTAGTTCTAAGTTGCTTTTCTCCTTGATTAGTTTCCACCCATTGCTTCTTGTCCTGCCTTTAGGTGCTTTGGAGAAGAGCTTGACTCCCTCTTCTTTGGGGCAGCCCCTGAGATATTGGAACACTGTTATCATGTCTCCCCTAATCCTCCTCTTCATTAAACTAGACATACCCAGTTCCTGCAACCCTTCTTTGTCTGTTTTATCCTCCAGTCCCCTAATCATCTTTGTTGCTCTTCTCTATGCTCTTTCTAGAGTCTCCAATCTTTTTCACATCGTGGTGACCAAAACTGGATGCAGTATTAATTCTACTCAAGTAGGTCTCTAAGAGAGGAAAAAGAGGAGAACGATCCTCCGATTGGACATATAAAGTAGGGCAGTTCATAAACAATTCCTTATACTGTTTTTTTTTTAAAAATCTTTGAAACGTGCCACCAGAAGCAGAATTGGTGCAACTAAGCATTTTCTTTTATCCCACATATTTCTCATGTTCTATGTGGGATCATCCTCCCTTACCTAGAGGAGATCAACCCTGACTGCTCTTTAGAAGGCCAGATCCTGAAGAGGAAACTCACATACTTTGGCCACCTAATGAGAAGGAAGGACTCCCTGGAGAAGAGCCGAATGCTGGGAACGATGGAGGGGAAAAGAAGAAGAAGGGGACGGCAGAGAACGAGGTGGCTGGATGGAGTCACTGAAGCAGTCGGCGTGAGCTTAAATGAACTCCAGAGGATGGTAGAGGACAGGAAGGCCTGGAGGAACGCTGTCCATGGGGCGATGGGTCGGACATGACTTCGCAACTAACAACAACAGCTGGCCATCCTTTTGCTTAAGTCTTTTTTGGAGAAACATGAAAGGGCACCAGCAGCCCCTACTGGCCACTGATGTTGCAACATCTGCATGGTCCCCACATGGGCTGAAAAAGTGCAGCATTTCTGGTCCTTCAAGGACCATCATCGTCCTTCTCTCCAAGCATCAAAGGAAGGGCAGACAAAAGAAAAGAATGAGGCGAAAAAGGACAAGAATGGAACAAATTTGCCTTCTTTATTATTTCTGCTATAGAAGATGTCACCAAGAGTCACCTGTTGATTTTAATGCTTGGCTTTGAAAAAAGGACATTAAGGTAGAAATTAGGCATACATCTGGAGCATTGTGCTTCTGGGTGCTTGTCCTTCTCAACCTTAGTGGCTTGCGTGTGGTTGACACAAAGGATGGCGGACCGATTTTTAAGTGGGCTGCACTAAATCATTGCACCTTTTTTGCCAAAGTTGTTAAACGAATTACTGCAATGGTTACATGAATCTCTCTTTTTTATTTTTGGGAGAACTTTTTCAGTTTTATTTCTTATACACATAATATAAAATGTACATTTTCTTATACATAATTAATCCTACATAAACATTTTTTTCCTTAAAGAAAGCATTAAAATAAGGCATTTTAATTACATTCGGAGTTGCTCGTCTACCCTTTCTTCCCTCATTTTGCAACAACCCTTCTTCTTCTCCTCCCCTTCTCTTCCTTCCTCTATCTCCTCCTACTTTCTCGTCTCTCCTCTCCTACCTCATCCTACTTCCCCTTCCTTTCCCCCACTCCTCTCTTCTTTTCCTCCTTCTCAACTTCTCTCCTACTCCTGTCCCCTTCCTTCCTCTCCTTTTCCCTTTCTTCCATTCCTCTCCCTCCCTCTCCTCTTCCTACCCTCTCCTCCTCTCTCCTTTCTATCTTCCTTCCTGTGGAATATTCTCCTTCTTTGGTATCCAAACAGTTTACATGAATCTCATGGTTGAAAACTGAAACTGGGGTTTCCCCCATTGACTTGGTTTGTTGGAAGCCAACTGGGAAGGACTGGCTGATCACATGACCCCAGAATGCTCAAACCATCCAAAATACCTTCCCTGACTGTGTGCAGTTCTTCTCTAAAACCATCTGCAACCCGTGTTGAGCGAAGCGTTCAAGGAAGGCTGGGCCACCTTCTGGTTTTTGTCACAGTTCCCCATAAGGTGGAATCACTGTGCTCTGAGAATTGCCATCATGAGACAAACAATAATAGTCAGCCTCATCTTCTGTTTGAACGTTAGAGATGGATAAAGTGGCCGAATTGGAGGAAGAATCATAAGAACCAGAAAATCGCTCGGGGACTCCAGAAGGTCTGCTAGAATAACTATAGATCAATAGTACTGGTTTAGTGCCAGGTTTCTGCTGATACCAGCTCACAACGTAGCCAGTAATGCTACCCCCTGCCCTGGTACAGCTGATCCAGATTGTTCCTCCAGGGGATACCGACAGAGAAGGTGGTTGAGTCATGGTGAACTGGGCCAAGGTACCTGCAGGGGGAAGAAAAGGGAATGAAATGCAACTGAGAGGCAACCACAGAGAAATCCATTTATTCAGCTGAAAGAAGAAAAGAAGAAGATGCTTGATTATTGCCAGACAACAGGATACTTTACCAGTAAGATAGGTGAACAGGAAGAGGAGGAAGAGAAATGGTTGGGCCATGGCAGAGAAACGGGCAAGGACTGATCTTCTGAAGCCAAACTTCCTTCTAGGTGGACCTCTTCTCCTCACGCTTAAGTTGAGCTGCAAGAAAGATGGATTGCAAAGGCATGCAAATACCCTTCCTGTTCCTCCCTTTTAAAGCCCCTAGATCTATTTCTAGGACAAAGACAAGGGGTGCCTGGCAGGAGATTTCATTCAACTTCAGAGAAGGGTTGATGCTTTCTTAGCTCTTTGGCAATTTATCTCTCCAAGGGAATCACTGTGATTTGGGCACCACCTTCAAGAGATAAACAGTAATCATCAGCCTCATCTTCTGCATGGAGGTTGGAGATGGATAACTGGCTGAATTGGACCAAGGGTCAGTAGAACCAGAAAAATCACTTAGGGATTCCAGAAGACAAAAATACCTTTGCAAATTAAAGGGATATTTCCGAGTGGAAGATTGTATCTGGGGAGTAGAGAAGAGAAGAGTAGAGAAGAGAAGCTGAGATGCCCTCAGAAACAAATGCAGTTTATTAAGCTTAGGAAAGTAGAAAGGGGGAGAGGAGACGTCCCAATTGCCACAAAACCAGAAATGCTCCAAAGAGGAGAATTAAACCTTGAGCTCCTCATAGGAACAGATTTCTTACTACTGGAGTAGAGGAGGAGTAAGAACCCAAGGAGAAACATTTGGGCCATGGCAGAGAAGTGGAGAACAGTTGTATTTGTGAAAGCAACATTTCATTTCAATTGTCCCTTTCTCGACTTTTATATTAAGTTGCAAGTAGAGGTGGTGCAAAATAAAGCAAATATTTTCTCATTCTACCCGTTTCTTAGGGGTTCCCTTCATCCGTTCCTTCAACAAGTAAAAAGGGGGCTTGCATAGGATCTCATTTGTAAGTCTCCCTTATGGGGTGGGGTTGAAATCTGTCAGCTGCTCCCCCCAATTCAGGGAAGTGACCTGACTTTGAGGTTAGAGCAGGGTGTGCTAAAAGCAAAGGGAGGGGCTTCACCCCAACACACACTAACCCCTCCCCAGATTCAACTCAGCATGTGGTCCTCTCCATTAAGGGACCTGATTTCTTCTGCTGAATGTTGTACACCTTCTATACAGGTAGTCCTCAATTTATGACCCAACTGAAACCAGCAAGGAAGTTCTTACACGAGTCCCATCCAATGTTACCACTTTCTTTGCCATTGGTTGTTAATCAAATAACTGCAGTTGTTAAGTGAATCATGCAGTTGTTAAGGGAATTTGGTTTCCCCCATTGGCTTTCTTTGTGGAATGCTGGCTGGGAAGGTCATAGAAGGGGGATCACATGAAAAGAGGATGCCAAAAATGTCGAAAATACATTCCCTGTCTGTATGCAATTCTTTTGTGAAACCACCTGCAACCCATGTTGAACGAAGCGTTCAAGGAAGGCTGAGCCACCTTCTGGTTTTTGTCACAGTTCCCCATAAGGTGGAATCACTGTGCACTGATAATTGCCATCATAAGACAAACAGAAATAGTCAGCCTCATCTTCCGGTTGAACGTTGGAGATGGATAAAGTGGCCGAATTGGAAGAAGAATCATAAGAACCAGAAAATCGCTCAGGGATTCCAGAAGGTCTGCTAGAATAACTATAGATCACTAGTACTGGTTTAGTGCCAGGTTTCTGCTGATACCAGCTCACAGAGTAGCTAGTAATGCTACCCCCTGCCCTGGTACAGGTGATCCTGACTGTTCCTCCAGGGGATACCGACAGAGAAGGTGGCTGAGTCATGGTGAACTGGGCCAAGGCACCTGCAGGGGGAGAGAAAAGGGATAAAATGCAATTGAGATGCAGTCAGAGAGAAATGCATTTATTCAGCTGAAAGAAAGGAAAAAAGGGCTGAGGAGAAGGGAATAATTCCAGAAATGTTCCAAGGAAGAGGAAAAGTTGCTAGATCTTTGCCAGTCAACGGGGTACTTTACCAGTGAAGTAGGTGAGGACGAAGAGGAGGAAGAGAAATTGTTGGGCCATGGCAGAGAAATGGGCAAGGACTGATCTTCTGAAACCAACGTTCCTTCTAGGTGGACCTCTTCTCCTCACGCTTAAGTTGAGCTACAAGAAAGAGAGGCTGCAAAGGCATGCAAATACTCTTCCTGTTTCTCCCTTTTAAAGCCCCTAGATCTATTTCTAAGAGAAAGGCAAAAGGTGCCTGGCAGGAGATTTCATTCAACTTCAGAGAAGGATTAAGATGCTTTCTTAGCTCTTTGGCAATTTATCTGTCCAAGGGAATCACTGTGATTTGGGCGCCCCCTTCAGGAGATAAACAGTAATCATCAGCCTCATCTTCTGCATGGAAGTTGGAGATGGACGAGTGGCTGAATTGGACGAAGGGTCAGGAGAACCAGAAAAATCATTCCTCTCCTTCCCTCTCCTCTTCCTACCCTCTCGTTCCTCTCTCCTTTCTATCTTCCTTGCTGTGGAATATTCTCCTTCTTTGGTATCCAAACAATTTACATGAATCTCATGGTTGCAAACTGAAACTGGGGTTTCCCCCATTGACTTGGTTTGTTGGAAGCCAGCTGGGAAGGACTGGCTGATCACATGACCCCAGAATGCTCAAACCATCCAAAATACCTTCCCTGACTGTGTGCAGTTCTTTTGTCAAACCACCTGCAACCCATGTTGAGCGAAGCCTTCAAGGAAGACAGGGCCACCTTCTGGTTTTTGTCACAGTTCCCCATAAAGTGGAATCACTGTGCTCTGAGAATTGCTATCATAAGACAAACAGTAATAGTCAGCCTCATCTTCCGGTTGAACGTTGGAGATGGATAAAGTGGCCGAATTGGAGGAAGAATCATAAGAACCAGAAAATCGCTCAGGGATTCCAGAGGGTCTGCTAGAAAAATCATAGATCACTGCTAGGGGTTTAGTGCCAGGTTTCTGCTGATACCAGCTCACATAGTAGCTAGAAATGCTACCGCCTGCCCTGGTACAGGTGATCCTGACTGTTCCTCCAGGGGATACCGACAGAGAAGGTGGCTGAGTCATGGTGAACTGGGCCAAGGCACCTGCAGGGGGAAGAAAGGGTATAAAATAAATCTAAGATGCAGTCAGAGGAAAAAGTTTTAATTCAGCTGAAAGAAAGGAAAAAAGGGACAAGGAGAAGGGAATAATTCCAGAAATATAGAAATGTTCCAAGGAAGAGGAAAAGTTGCTAGATCTTTGCCAGTCAACGGGGTACTTTACCAGTGAAGTAAGTGATGAGAAAGAGGAGGAAGAGAAACTGTTGGGCCATGGCAGAGAAATGGGCAAGAACTGATCTTCTGAAACCAACGGTCCTTCTAGAATCTAGGTGGACCTCTTCTCCTCACGCTTAAGTTGAGCTGTAAAAAAGAGAGGCTGCAAAGGCATGCAAATACTCTTCCTGTTCCTCCCTTTTAAAGCCCCTAGATCTATTTCTAAGACCAAGGCAAAAGGTGGCTGGCAGGAGATTTCATTCAACTTCAGAGAAGGGTTAAGATGCTTTCTTAGCTCTTTGGCAATTTATCTCTCCAAGGGAATCACTGTGATTTGGGCACCACCTTCAGGAGATAAACAGTAACCATCAGCCTCATCTTCTGCATGGAGGTTGGAGATGGACAACTGGCTGAATTGGATTTTTCTGGAAAAATCACTCAGGGATTCCAGAAGAGAAAAATGCCTTTGCAAATTAAAGGGATATTTCCGAGTGGAAGATTGTATCTGGGGAGTAGAGAAGAGAAGAGTAGAGAAGAGAAGCTGAGATGCCCTCAGAAACAAATGCAGTTTATTAAGCTTAGGAAAGTAGAAAGGGGGAGAGGAGACATCGAAATTGCCACAAAACCAGAAATGCTCCAAAGAGGAGAATTAAACCTTAAGCTCCTCATAGGAACAGATTTCTTACTACTGGAGTAGAGGAGGAGTAAGAACCCAAGGAGAAACATTTGGGCCATGGCAGAGAAGTGGGGAACAGTTGTATTTGTGAAAGCAACATTTCATATCAATTGTCCCTTTCTCAACTTTTATATTAAGTTGCAAGAAGAGGTGGTGCAAAATAAAGCAAATATTTTCTCATTCTATCCATTTCTTAGGGGTTCCCTTCATCCATTCCTTCAACAAGTAAAAAGGGGGCTTGCATAGGATCTCATTTTTAATTCTCCCTTATGGGGTGGGGTTAGGGGATTGAAATCTGTCAGCTGCTCCCCCCAATTCAGGGAAGTGACCTGACTTTGAGGTTAGAGCAGGGTGTGCTAAAATCAAAGGGAGGGGCTTCACCCAAAACACACTAACCCCTCCCCAGATTCAACTCAGCATGTGGTCCTCTCCATTAAGGGACCTGATTTCTTCTGTTGAATGTTGTACACCTTCTATACTGGTAGCCCTCAGTTTATGACCCAACTGAAACCAGCAAGGAGGTTCTTCCACGAGTGCCATCCAATGTTACCACTTTCTTTGCCATTGGTTGTTAATCAAATACCTGCAGTTGTTAAGTGAGTCATGCAGTTGATAAGGGAATTTGGTTTCCCCCATTGGCTTTCTTTGTGGAATGCTGGCTGGGAAGGTCATAGAAGGGGGATCGCATGAAAAGAGGATGCTCAAGCCATTGAAAATACAGTCCCTGGCTGTCTGCAATTCTTTTGTGAAACCACCTGCAACCCATGTTGAGCGAAGCATTCAAGGAAGGTTGAGCCACCTTCTGGTTTTTGTCACAGTTCCCCATAAGGTGGAATCACTGTGCTCTGAGCATTGTCATCATAAGACAAACAGAAATAGACAGCCTCATCTTCTGTTTGAACGTTGGAGATGGATAAAGTGGCTGAATTGGAGGAAGAATCGATAGAACCAGAAAATCGCTCAGGGATTCCAGAAGGTCTCTCACTATCTTCATAGATCACTGCTAGGATTTTAGTATCAGGTTTCTGCTGATACCAGCTCACATAGTGGTCAGAAATGCTACCCCCTGCCCTGGTACAGGTGATGCTGACTGTTTCTCCAGGGGATACCGACAGAGAAGGTGGCTGAGTCATGGTGAACTGGGCCAAGGCACCTGCAGGGGGAAGAAGGGGTATAAAATAAATCTAAGATGCAGTCAGAGGGAAAAGTTTTAATTCAGCTAAAAGAAAGGAAAAAAGGGAGAGGAGAAGGGAATAATTCCAGCAAAGTAGAAATCTTCCAAGGAAGAGAAGATGCTTGATTTTTGCCAGTCAACAGGATACTTTACCAGTGAAATAGGTGAGGAGGAAGAGGAGGAAGAGAAACAGTTGGGCCATGGCAGAGAAACGGGCAAGGACTGATCTTCCAAAACCAATGTTCCTTCTAGGTAGACCTCTTCTCCTCACGCTTAAGTTGAGCTGTCAGAAAGAGAGGCTGCAAAGGCATGCAAATACTCTTCCTGTTTCTCCCTTTTAAAGCCTCTAGATCTATTTCCAGGACAAAGACAAGGGGTGGCTGGCAGGAGATTTCATTCAACTTCAGAGAAGGGTTAAGATGCTTTCTTACGGAGTCACATCCAATTTCATGAACATCTTTGCCATGGTTGTTAAGCAAATCAAACAGTTATTAAGTGAATCATGCAGTTGTTAAGGGAATCCGGGTTCCCCCATGGACAACACCTGGACAGACTCGACAAACAGGAGACTGTGAGTTTGGATCCTAGGGAGAGGCAGATATTTCTCTCTCTTTTAGCACAATGAGAATATATCTGCTTGTCACTGCGTTTTTTTTATTTACCAGATGAGCTCTATTTTTGAACTATAAGACTTTCCATAGCTTGCCAAGAATTCTTATCTCTAAGCTAACTGTGCATGTCCACACATCACACATTCCTTCACTCCTTCTTCTGACTTTCTTTGTTCTCCTGCCAAGAGGTTCTCCTGCCAGGAGGTCCGGCAGGAACGTTTGCCAAAATGTAATTAATTTAGCTAGTGAGATTTTTTATTTTCTTTATAACAAATAAATGAGTTTTCTTAGAAGATATTTCTTCGGGTTTGTTTTCTTAAAGTATGCTCGCAAGGAAAGGCCACGATTCGCTCCTCTTAATCAGGGTGCAATTTCCCAGAGGCAGAATGGGATTAATCAACGCCCTGACACTGCTGAACTCTGCATTGGTGACGGGAAAGGCATCCGGCCATTAAAACGCTCTGTTCATTGAATGCTAGATGGGAAGATCATAGAAAGTGATCACATGGGGGGGAAAAAGGATGCTGAAACTATCAAAAGTACATTCCCTACTTGTGTGCAATTCTTTTGTCAAACCATGTTGAGCGAAGCGTTCAAGGAAGACTGAGCCACCTTCTGGTTTTTGTCACAGTTCCCCATGAAATGCAATCACTGTGCTCTGAGAATTTTCATCACTCGTCAAACAGTAATAGTCAGCCTCATCTTCTGCTTGAACGTTGGAGATGGACAAGGTGGCCGAATTGGAGGAAGAATCATAAGAACCAGAAAATCGTTCGGGGATTCCAGAAGGTCTCTCACTATATTTATAGATCACTGCTAGGGGTTTAGTGCCAGATTTCTGCTGATACCAGCCCACATAATAGCCAGAAATGCTACCGCCTGCCCTGGTACAGGTGATCCTGACTGCTCCTCCAGGGGATACCGATAGAGAAGGTGGCTGAGTCATGGTGAACTGGGCCAAGGCACCTGCAGGGGGAAGAAAGGGTATAAAATAAATCTAAGATGCAGTCAAAGAGAAATGCATTTATTCAGCTGCAAAGAAGGAAAAAAGGGACAGGAGAAGGAAAGGAGGAACATCTAGAAATCTTCCAAGGAAGAGAAGAAGATGCTTGATTCTTGGCCAGTCAACAGAATACTTTACCAGTGAGATAAGTGAGCAGGAAGAGGAGGAAGAGAAACGATTGGGCCATGGCAGAGAAATGGGCAAGGACTGATCTTCTGAAACCAAAGTTCCTTCTAGGTGGACCTCTTCTCCCCACGCTTAAGTTGAGCTGCAAGAAAGAGAGACTGCAAAGGCATGCAAATACGCTTCCTGTTTCTCCCTTTTAAAGCCTCTAGATCTATATCTAGGACAAAGACAAGGGGTGGCTGGCAGGAGATTCCATTGGTGAGTCTCCAATGATGGAGGAAGGAGGAAGGGTAGAGAGTCCAGAACCAATCTGCCTTTCGCATTCTCACATTTCAGTGTCCTGGAACCTAAGCAAAGGATCTGATGGACAGATAGACAAATGAAAAGAGATGTCCTTCCAGTACGCTGGGCTCATGCCATGAAAGTTTTAGAAGGAGGACTAGAACCTTGAATGGCACCCAGAAGCATATTGGGAGCTAGTGCAGCTCATTAAGCAAAGGTGCAACCTGATTGACAGCATGTTGGAGTAGTCCATTTGGGAAGTGACCAAAGCATTTGTGACCATAAGCACCGTATCCTTGTCAGGGGTGGTATTCATTTACCTTCTCTACCGGCCCACAAATTTGAGCGCATGTGCCTCCTCCACACATACTCAGAGCCTTTTGCACATGCTCAGAGGGTCTAAAAAGGGACGTGATGACATTCGGGTGGCTGGGTGAGTGAAGCCTCCCACCACCAGCATTACCAGTTCGTGCGATCCGGATAGAGCCAGCTGAATTTCACTACTGATCCTTGTCCAGGAAAAGATGCAACTGCTACACGACACAAATTCTGCAACAGTCCTTCTGGGGTTGACTGTCATCTTCTCCTCAAACAGGAGCCACCATTTCAGGAATGTTGCCTGCAACAGAATGCATGGTTGACCTTGAGGAAAGGAAGGAAGAGATGCTGCAAGGGAAACAATCAGATAAGAGGAGCAGGAGCCCAGAATCACTTAATGGTGATAAGAAGAATCTGAGGAAAGATCCCCCCTTAAGGTTCCCACCAGTTAGAAGTGGCGGTGGGACGTTTCTACTTTCAGGCTTGTAAAGGTTACGTTAATACAGCCTTACAATGAAGTAGATTTAGTTGATCTTGAGTTGGAGGGTTGACTTCCCCTGAATGCACAGTGGCTCTGTTGGACATTGCACAATCAAAATCAGGATCAAAGATGGAAAATCACAACATCCAGAAGGTCCAAAACCCCAAACACGTTCAATTTCAAGAGTAGAGTTGCACTTTATTCTATCCCATTCATCCCTATGTCCTCCAGACATAAAGATAGAAGTTCCCCAGTAGCCAAGTGATGCCTTGAATGGGATCTTCAGCCCCTTACCCAGCATAGAAGCCTGAAGGCCAGGGCAGAAACAATCTAGAAATTGGACTTTTTCCAGTATCCTAAGAGATATGATGGCACCAAGGTCTGGTGGAGGATTAGTTCACCCCCGAAGGAAAAATGGAGAGGGGAACTGGAAGGCAATGAAAGGGTGGATCAAACAATAAGCAACTACACACAATCACACAAAACACACACGTTACTCTGCTTGTATCATCTCCACTCCATGTTCTCCAAGACTGGTTCAATGCCTCGTTTACAGCCCGACATAATCAAACCTGTTATTTTTATTCTTTACTAAAAATCGGCATGCATAGCCACCTGCCCCAATGCGAAGTGAAACTTCGGAGAAGGGTTAAGATGCTTTCTTAGCTCTTTGCCAATTTCTCTTTTCACTGTGATTTGGGGGCCCCCATCAGGCCACGAAGAGCAATAATCAGCCTCATCTTCTGCATGGAAGTTGGAGATGGACGAGTGGGTGAATTGGACGAAGGATCAGGAGAACCGGAAAAATCACTCAGGGATTCCAGAAGAGAAAAATACCTTTGCAAATTAAAGGGGTATTTCCCAGTGGAGGATTGTATCTGGGGAGTTAGAAGACCAAGAGAAGCTGAGATGCCATCAGACAGAAATGCAGTTTATTAAGGTTAGGGAAGTAGAAAGGAGGAGCGGAGAGTTCCAAATTGCCACGAAACTAGAAATCTTCCTAGGAGGAGAACTAAACATTGAGCTCCTCATACAAATTTTGTTTGTAGATAGCAAGCTGGATAGGTCATAGAGGGGAACCACATGAAAAGTCGGTGCTGAAACCATAGAGAAATATGTTCCCTGGCTGTGCTCGCTTCGGCAGCATATATACTAAAATTGGAACGATACGGAGAATATTAGCATGGCCCCTGCATAAGGATCACACACAAATTAATGAAGTGTCTGATAAGAAAGAAAGAAAGAAAGAAAGAAAGAAAGAAAGAAAGAAAGAAAGAAAGAAAGAAAGAAAGAAAGAAAAAAAAAATACATTCCCTGTCTATATGCAATTCTTTTGTAAAACCATCTGCAAACAATGTTGAACGAAGCGTTCAAGGAAGACAGGGCCACCTCCTGGTTTTTGTCACAGTTCCCCATAAGGTGGAATCACTGTGCTCTGAGAATTGCTATCCTGAGACAAACAGTAATAGTCAGCCTCATCTTCCGGTTGAACGTTGGAGATGGATAAAGTGGCCGAATTGGAGGAAGAATCGATAGAACCAGAAAATCGCTCGGGGATTCCAGAAGGTCTGCCAGAATAACTATAGATCACTAGTACTGGTTTAGTGCCAGGTTTCTTTTGAAACCAGCTCACATGGTGGTCAGAAAAGCTGCCCCCTGCCCTGGTACAGGTGATGCTGACTGTTCCCCCAGGGGATACCGACAGAGAAGGTGGCTGAGTCATGGTGAACTGGGCCAAGGCATCTGCAGGGGGAAGAAAGGGTATAAAATAAATATAAGATGCAGTCAGAAGGAAAAATTTTAATTCCACTAAAAGAAAGGAAAAAAGGGATGAAGAGAAGAGAACAATTCCAGCAAAGTAGAAATCCTCCAAGGAAGAGAAGATGCTTGATTTTTGCCAGTCAACAGGATACTTTACCAGTGAAGTAGGTGAGGAGGAAGAGGAGGAAGAGAAACAGTTGGGCCATGGCAGAGAAATGGGCAAGGAGTGATCTTCTGAATCCAACGTTCCTTCTAGAATCTAGGTGGACCTCTTCTCCTCACGCTTAAGTTGAGTTGCGAGAAAGAGAGGCTGCATAGGCATGCAAATACCCTTCCCGTTTCTCCCTTTTAAAGCCCCTAGATCTATTTCTAAGACCAAGGCAAGGGGTGGCTGGCAAGAGATTTCATTCAACTTCAGAGAAGGGTTAAGATGCTTTCTTAGCTCTTTGGCAATTTATCTCTCCAAGGGAATCACTGTGATTTGGGCACCACCTTCAGGAGATAAACAGTAATCATCAGCCTCATCTTCTGCATGGAGGTTGGAGATGGATAACTGGCTGAATTGGATTTTTCTGGAAAAATCACTCAGGGATTCCAGAAGAGAAAAATACCTTTGCAAATTAAAGGGATATTTCCGAGTGGAAGATTGTATCTGGGGAGTAGAGAAGAGAAGAGTAGAGAAGAGAAGCTGAGATGCCCTCAGAAACAAATGCAGTTTATTAAGCTTAGGAAAGTAGAAAGGGGGAGAGGAGACATCGAAATTGCCACAAAAGCAGAAATGCTCCAAAGGGGAGAGTTAAAAGTTGAGCTCCTCATAGGATCAGATTTCTTACTACTGGAGTAGAGGAGGAGTAAGAACCCAAGGAGAAGCATTTGGGCCATAGCAAAAGTTATATTTGTGAAAGCAACATTTCATATCAATTGTCCATTTCTTGACTTTTATATTAAGTTGCAAGAAGAGGTGGTGCAAAATAAAGCAAATATTTTCTCATTCTATCCATTTCTTAGGGGTCCCCTTCATTCATTCCTTCAACAAGTAAAGAGGGGGCTTGCATAGGATCTCATTTTTAATTCTCCCTTATGGGGTGGGGATAGGGGATTGAAATCTGTCAGCTGCTCCCCCCAATTCAGGGAAGTGACCTGACTTTGAGGATAGAGCAGGGTGTGCTAAAAGCAAAGGGAGGGGCTTCACCCCAACACACACTAACCCCTCCCCAGATTCAGTTCAGCATGTGGTCCTCTCCATTAAGGGACCTGATTTCTTCTGTTGAATGTTGTACACCTTCCATAGAGGTAGCCCTCAATTTATGACCCAACTGAAACCAGCAAGGACGTTCTTCCACGAGTCCCATCCAATGTTACCACTTTCTTTGCCGTTGGTTGTTAATCAAATAACTGCAGTTGTTAAGTGAGTCATGCAGTTGTTAAGGGAATCTGGTTTCCCCCATTGGCTTTCTTTGTGGAATGCTGGCTGGGAAGGTCATAGAAGGGGGATCACATGAAAAGACGATGGTCAAACCATTGAAAATACAGTCCCTGGCTGTGCTAGCTTCGGCAGCCCATATACTAAAATTGGAACGATACAGAGATGGTTGGCAAGGCCTCCGCGTTAGGATCACATGCAAATTCATAAAGCGTTTGATAAAGAAAGAAAGAAAGAAAGAAAGAAAAAAAGAAAGGAAGGAAGGAAGGAAGGAAGGAAGGAAGAAAGAAAGAAAGAAAGAAAGAAAGAAAAAAAGAAAGAAAGAAAGAAAGAAAGAAAGAAAGAAAGAAAGAAAGAAAGAAAGAAAGAAAGAAAGAAAATACATTCCCTACTTGTCTGCAATTCTTTTGTAAAACCACCTGCAACCCATGTTGAGCAAAGCGTTCAAGGAAGGCTGAGCCACCTTCTGGTTTTTGTCACAGTTCCCCATAAGGTGGAATCACTGTGCTCTGAGTATTTTCATCACTCGTCAAACAGTAATAGTCAGCCTCATCTTCCGGTTGAACGTTGGAGATGGATAAAGTGGCCGAATTGGAGGAAGAATCATAAGAACCAGAAAATCGCTCAGGGATTCCAGAAGGTCTCTCACTATCTTTATAGATCACTGCTAGGGGTTTAGTGCCAGGTTTCTGCTGATGCCAGATCACATAGTAGCTAGAAATGCTGCCCCCTGCCCTGGTACAGGTGATCCTGACTGTTCCTCCAGGGGATACGGACAGAGAAGGTGGCTGAGTCATGGTGAACTGGGCCAAGGCACCTGCAGGGGGAAGAAAAGGGATAAAGTGCATCTAAGATGCAATCAGAGAGAAATGTTTGAATTTAGCTGGAAAAAAAGGACAAAGTGTGTGAGGAGAAGGAAATAATTCCAGAAATGTAAAAATGTTCCAAGGAAGAGGAAAAGTTGCTAGATCTTTTCCAGTCAACGGGATACTTTACCGGTGAAGTAGGTGAGGAGGAAGAGGAGGAAGAGAAATTGTTGGGCCATGGCAGAGAAATGGGCAAAAACTGATCTTCTGAAACCAACGTTCCTTCTAGGTGGACCTCTTCTCCTCACGCTTAAGTTGAGCTGCGAGAAAGAGAGGCTGCAAAGGCATGCAAATACTCTTCCTGTTTCTCCCTTTTAAAGCCTCTAGATCTATTTCTAGGACAAAGACAAGGGGTGGCTCTCAGGAGATTCCATTGGTGAGTCTCCAATGAAGGAAGGAGGAGAAAAGGTAGACACTCTGACTCCACCTCTCTTCCCATAACATCCAGAATTGATCTGTCTTTAGGATTCCCAGATTTCAGTATGTTGGAACCTAAGCAAAGGATCCGATGGACAGGTAGATCATTGGAAAGAGGTGATCTCTGCAGTAAGCTGCCACCATGCCATGAAAGCTTTAGAAGGAGGACTAGAACCTTGAATGGCCCCCAGAAGTGTATTAGGAGCTAGTGCAACTCAGGAAACAGAGGTGTAACCTGGATAATTTTCAGCTTATGCATAATCTTCAAGGGTTGACTGCACATTGCAGTAGTCCATTTGGAAGATCTGATCCGCCCCAATTCAGAGAAGTGACTTGACGGCAAGGTTAGGGTAAGGTTTGCTAAAAACAAAGAAATGGCTCTTCCCCTAACCACACTAAGCCCTTCCCAAATTTCCAAACCAAACTCAATGCAGCATCTGGTCACATCCATTCAAGGACCTGAGTCATTATGTTGTATGTAAACCTTCTGGGCAGGTGGTCCTCGATTTACGACCATGGTTTAAATCAGAATTTTTGTTGCAAAGCAAAAGAGTCACACCGATTTTATGATCCTTTTGGTTGTTAAACACATGACTGCTTTTTTAAAGTGAATTACACAGTTGTGGAGCCAATCCGGTTCCCCGATTGAATTTGCTTCTCAGAAGCTGGCTGGGAAGGTCATACATGTGATGATATGAAAAGAGGATGGCAAAAATGTCGAAAATACATTCTGTGGCTGGGTGCAATTCTTTTGTGAAACCATCTGCAACCCATGTTGAGCAAAGCATTCAAGGAAGACAGGGCCACCTTCTGGTTTTTGTCACAGTTCCCCATAAGGTGGAATCACTGTGCTCTGAGAATTGCTATCATAAGACAAACAGAAATAGTCAGCCTCATCTTCTCGTTGAACGTTGGAGATGGACAAGGTGGCTGTATTAGAGGAAGTATCGACAGAACCAGAAAATCGCTCAGGGATTCCAGAAGGTCTCTTACTATCTTCATAGATCACTGCTAGGATTTTAGTATCAGGTTTCTGCTGATACCAGCTCACATAGTGGTCAGAAAAGCTGCCCCCTTCCCTGGTACAGGTGATGCTGACTGTTCCTCCAGGGAATACGGACAGAGAAGGTGGCTGAGTCATGGTGAACTGGGCCAAGGCACCTGCAGGGGGAAGAAGGGGAATAAAATAAATCTAAGATGCAGTCAGAGGGAAAAAATTTAATTCAGCTGAAAGAAAGGAAAAAAGGGAGAGGAGAAGGAAATAATTCCAGAAATGTAGAAATGTTCCAAGGAAGAGGAAAAGTTGCTAGATCTTTTCCAGTCAACGGGGTACTCTACCAGTGAAGTAGGTGAGGAGGAAGACGAGGAAGAGAAATTGTTGGGCCATGGCAGAGAAATGGGCAAGGACTGATCTTCTGAAACCAACGTTCCTTCTAGGTGGACCTCTTCTCCTCACGCTTAAGTTGAGCTGCGAGAAAGAGAGGCTGCAAAGGCATGCAAATACTCTTCCTGTTTCTCCCTTTTAAAGCCTCTAGATCTATTTCTAGGACAAAGACAAGGGGTGGCTGGCAGGAGATTTCACTGGTGAGTCTCCAATGAAGGAAGAAGGAGAAAAGGTAGAGACTCCAACTCCACCTCTCTTCCCATAACACCCAGAATTGATCTGTCTTTAGGATTCCCAGATTTCAGTATGTTGGAACCTAAGCAAAGGATGTGATGGACCGGTAGATCATTAGAAAGAGGTGGTCCCTGCAGTAAGCTGCCCCCATGCCATTAAAGCTTTAGAAGGAGGACTAGAACCTTGAATGGCTCCGAGAAGCTTATTGGGAGTTAGTGCAACTCAGGAAACAGAAGTGTAACTTGGATTACCAGACACTTCTTCAAGTATTTTCACCTTATAGATACTCTTCAAGGGCAACCCTGTTGACTGCACCTTGCAGTAGTCCATATGGGAGGTAACCCAAAGCTTATCCCCCCAATTCAGTGAAGTGACGTGACTGCAAGGTTAGTGTTTGCTAAAAACCCAGAGATGGCTCTTCCCCTAAAACGCACTAAGCCCTTCCCAAATTTCCAAAACAAACTCAATGCAGCATCTGGTCATATCCATTCAAGGACCTGAGTCTGTATGTTATATTAAAACCTTTGGTCTCACGTCCATTATCTTATGGACCAAAGTCACTTTCTCTTTTTATGTATTGTTTTTTGTATTAATATATGTATCTTGTATATACATGGTACAACATTATACTTTTTATATGTTTAATAAAGTTTTGTTTTTAAAATCAAAAAAAAAAGGAGGAAAGAAAGAAAACCTTCTAGGCAGATAGTCCTTGATTTATGACCACAGTTTAAACCAGAATTTTTGTTGCAAAGTAAAAGAGTCCACACCTGAGTCACACCGATTTTATGATCCTTTTGGTCGTTAAACAGATGACTGCTCGTTTAAAGTGAATTACAGAGTTGTGAAGCCAATCCGACTTTTCTTATTGAATTTGCTTCTCAGAAGCTGGCTGGGAAGGTCATAGATGTGATGACATGAAAAGAGGATGCCAAAAATGTCAAAAATACATTCCCTGTCTGTGTGCACTTCTTTTGTAAAACCATCTGCAAACAATGTTGAGCGAAGCGTTCAAGGAAGACAGAGGCACCTTCTGGTTTTTGTCACAGTTCCCCATAAGGTGGAATCACTGTGCTCTGAGTATTTTCATCACTCGTCAAACAGTAATAGTCAGCCTCATCTTCCGGTTGAACGTTGGAGATGGATAAAGTGGCCGAATTGGAGGAAGAATCATAAGAACCAGAAAATCGCTCAGGGATTCCAGAAGGTCTCTCACTATCTTTATAGATCACTGCTAGGGGTTTAGTGCCAGGTTTCTGCTGATGCCAGATCACATAGTAGCTAGAAATGCTGCCCCCTGCCCTGGTACAGGTGATCCTGACTGTTCCTCCAGGGGATACCGACAGAGAAGGTGGCTGAGTCATGGTGAACTGGGCCAAGGCACCTGCAGGGGGAAGAAAGGGTATAAAATAAATCTAAGATGCAGTCAGAGGGAAAAGTTTTAATTCAGCTGAAAGAAAAGGACAAAGGGTGTGAGGAGAAGGAAATAATTCCAGAAATGTAAAAATGTTCCAAGGAAGAGAAGAAGATGCTTGATCTTTGCCAGTCAACAGGATACTTTACCAGTGAAGTAGGTGAGAAGGAAGAGGAGGAAGAGAAATTGTTGGGCCATGGCAGAGAAATGGGCAAGGGCTGATCTTCCAAAACCAAAGTTCCTTCTAGGTGGACCTCTTCTCCTCACGCTTAAGTTGAGCTGCGAGAAAGAGAGGCTGCAAAGGCATGCAAATACGCTTCCTGTTTCTCCCTTTTAAAGCCCCTAGATCTATTTCTAGGACAAAGACAAGGGGTGGCTCTCAGGAGATTCCATTGGTGAGTCTCCAATGAAGGAAGGAGGAGAAAAGGTAGACACTCCGACTCCACCTCTCTTCCCATAACATCCAGAATTGATCTGTCTTTAGAATTCCCAGATTTCAGTATGTTGGAACCTAAGCAAAGGATCCGATGGACAGGTAGATCATTGGAAAGAGGTGATCTCTGCAGTAAGCTGCCACCATGCCATGAAAGCTTTAGAAGGAGGACTAGAACCTTGAATGGCCCCCAGAAGTGTATTAGGAGCTAGTGCAACTCAGGAAACAGAGGTGTAACCTGGATAATTTTCAGCTTATGCATAATCTTCAAGGGTTGATTGCACATTGCAGTAGTCCATTTCGGAGATAATCCAAAACTGATCCCCCCAATTCAGAGAAGTGACTTGACGGCAAGGTTAGGGTAAGGTTTGCTAAAAACAAAGAAATGGCTCTTCCCCTAACCACACTAAGCCCTTCCCAAATTTCCAAACCAAACTCAGTGCAGCATCTGGTCACATCCATTCAAGGACCTGAGTCAGTATGTTGTATGTAAACCTTCTGGGCAGGTGGTCCTCGATTTACGACCATGGTTTAAACCAGAATTTTTGTTGCAAAGCAAAAGAGTCACACCGATTTTATGATCCTTTTGGTTGTTAAACACATGACTGCTTTTTTAAAGTGAATTACACAGTTGTGAAGCCAATCCGGTTTCCCGGATTGAATTTGCTTCTCAGAAGCTGGCTAGGAAGGTCATACATGTGATGACATGAAAAGAGGATGCCAAAAATGTCGAAAATACATTCCGTGGCTGGGTGCAATTCTTTTGTAAACCCATCTGCAAACCAAGTTGAGCAAAGCATTCAAGGAAGACAGGGCCACCTTCTGGTTTTTGTCACAGTTCCCCATAAGGTGGAATCACTGTGCTCTGAGAATTGCTATCATAAGACAAACAGAAATAGTCAGCCTCATCTTCTCGTTGAACGTTGGAGATGGACAAGGTGGCTGTATTAGAGGAAGTATCGACAGAACCAGAAAATCGCTCAGGGATTCCAGAAGGTCTCTTACTATCTTCATAGATCACTGCTAGGATTTTAGTATCAGGTTTCTGCTGATACCAGCTCACATAGTGGTCAGAAAAGCTGCCCCCTTCCCTGGTACAGGTGATGCTGACTGTTCCTCCAGGGAATACGGACAGAGAAGGTGGCTGAGTCATGGTGAACTGGGCCAAGGCACCTGCAGGGGGAAGAAGGGGAATAAAATAAATCTAAGATGCAGTCAGAGGGAAAAAATTTAATTCATCTGAAAGAAAGGAAAAAAGGGAGAGGAGAAGGAAATAATTCCAGAAATGTAAAAATGTTCCAAGGAAGAGAAGAAGATGCTAGATCTTTGCCAGTCAACAGGATATTTTACCAGTGAAGTAGGTGAGGAGGAAGACGAGGAAGAGAAATTGTTGGGCCATGGCAAAGAAATGGGCAAGGACTGATCTTCTGAAACCAACGTTCCTTCTAGGTGGACCTCTTCTCCTCACGCTTAAGTTGAGCTGCGAGAAAGAGAGGCTGCAAAGGCATGCAAATACTCTTCCTGTTTCTCCCTTTTAAAGCCTCTAGATCTATTTCTAGGACAAAGACAAGGGGTGGCTGGCAGGAGATTTCACTGGTGAGTCTCCAATGAAGGAAGAAGGAGAAAAGGTAGAGACTCCAACTCCACCTCTCTTCCCATAACACCCAGAATTGATCTGTCTTTAGGATTCCCAGATTTCAGTATGTTGGAACCTAAGCAAAGGATGTGATGGACCGGTAGATCATTAGAAAGAGGTGGTCCCTGCAGTAAGCTGCCCCCATGCCATTAAAGCTTTAGAAGGAGGACTAGAACCTTGAATGGCTCCGAGAAGCTTATTGGGAGTTAGTGCAACTCAGGAAACAGAAGTGTAACTTGGATTACCAGACACTTCTTCAAGTATTTTCAGCTTATAGATACTCTTCAAGGGCAACCCTGTTGACTGCACCTTGCAGTAGTCCATATGGGAGGTAACCCAAAGCTTATCCCCCCAATTCAGGGAAGTGACTTGACTGCAAGATTAGTGTTTGCTAAAAACCCAGAGATGGCTCTTCCCCTAAAATGCACTAAGCCCTTCCCAAATTTCCAAACCAAACTCAATGCAGCATCTGGTCATATCCATTCAAGGACCTGAGTCTGTATGTTATATTAAAACCTTTGGTCTCACGTCCATTATCTTATGGACCAAAGTCACTTTCTCTTTTTATGTATTGTTTTTTGTATTAATATATGTATCTTGTATATACATGGTACAACATTATACTTTTTATATGTTTAATAAAGTTTTGTTTTTAAAATCAAAAAAAAAAGGAGGAAAGAAAGAAAACCTTCTAGGCAGATAGTCCTTGATTTATGACCACAGTTTAAACCAGAATTTTTGTTGCAAAGTAAAAGAGTCCACACCTGAGTCACACCGATTTTATGATCCTTTTGGTCGTTAAACAGATGACTGCTCGTTTAAAGTGAATTACAGAGTTGTGAAGCCAATCCGACTTTTCTTATTGAATTTGCTTCTCAGAAGCTGGCTGGGAAGGTCATAGATGTGATGACATGAAAAGAGGATGCCAAAAATGTCAAAAATACATTCCCTGTCTGTGTGCACTTCTTTTGTAAAACCATCTGCAAACAATGTTGAGCGAAGCATTCAAGGAAGACAGAGGCACCTTCTGGTTTTTGTCACAGTTCCCCATAAGGTGGAATCACTGTGCTCTGAGAATTTTCATCACTCGTCAAACAGTAATAGTCAGCCTCATCTTCTGGTTGAACGTTGGAGATGGATAAAGTGGCCGAATTGGAAGAAGAATCATAAGAACCAGAAAATCGCTCAGGGATTCCAGAAGGTCTCTCACTATCTTTATAGATCACTGCTAGGGGTTTAGTGCCAGATTTCTGCTGATACCAGCTCACGTAGTAGCCAGAAATGCTACCCCCTGCCCTGGTACAGGTGATCCTGACTGTTCCCCCAGGGGATACGGACAGAGAAGGTGGCTGAGTCATGGTGAACTGGGCCAAGGCACCTGCAGGGGGAAGAAAAGGGATAAAGTGCATCTAAGATGCAATCAGAGAGAAATGTTTGAATTTAGCTGAAAAAAAAGGACAAAGGGTGTGAGGAGAAGGAAATAATTCCAGAAATGTAAAAATGTTCCAAGGAAGAGAAGAAGATGCTAGATCTTTGCCAGTCAACAGGATACTCTACCAGTAAAGTAGGTGAGGAGGAAGAGGAGGAAGAGAAATTGTTGGGCCATGGCAGAGAAATGGGCAAGGGCTGGTCATCCGAAACCAACGTTCCTTCTAGGTGGACCTCTTCTCCTCACGCTTAAGTTGAGCTGCGAGAAAGAGAGGCTGCAAAGGCATGCAAATCCCCTTCCTGTTTCTCCCTTTTAACGCCTCTAGATCTATTTCTAGGACAAAGACAAGGGGTGGCTGGCAGGAGATTTCATTGGTAAGTCTCCAATGAAGGAAGGAGGAGAAAAGGTAGACACTCCGACTCCACCTCTCTTCCCATAACATCCAGAATTGATCTGTCTTTAGGATTCCCAGATTTCAGTATGTTGGAACCTAAGCAAAGGATCCGATGGACAGGTAGATCATTGGAAAGAGGTGATCTCTGCAGTAAGCTGCCACCATGCCATGAAAGCTTTAGAAGGAGGACTAGAACCTTGAATGGCCCCCAGAAGTGTATTAGGAGCTAGTGCAACTCAGGAAACAGAGGTGTAACCTGGATAATTTTCAGCTTATGCATAATCTTCAAGGGTTGATTGCACATTGCAGTAGTCCATTTCGGAGATAATCCAAAACTGATCCCCCCAATTCAGAGAAGTGACTTGACGGCAAGGTTAGGGTAAGGTTTGCTAAAAACAAAGAAATGGCTCTTCCCCTAACCACACTAAGCCCTTCCCAAATTTCCAAACCAAACTCAGTGCAGCATCTGGTCACATCCATTCAAGGACCTGAGTCAGTATGTTGTATGTAAACCTTCTGGGCAGGTGGTCCTCGATTTACGACCATGGTTTAAACCAGAATTTTTGTTGCAAAGCAAAAGAGTCACACCGATTTTATGATCCTTTTGGTTGTTAAACACATGACTGCTTTTTTAAAGTGAATTACACAGTTGTGAAGCCAATCCGGTTTCCCGGATTGAATTTGCTTCTCAGAAGCTGGCTAGGAAGGTCATACATGTGATGACATGAAAAGAGGATGCCAAAAATGTCGAAAATACATTCCGTGGCTGGGTGCAATTCTTTTGTAAACCCATCTGCAAACCAAGTTGAGCAAAGCATTCAAGGAAGACAGGGCCACCTTCTGGTTTTTGTCACAGTTCCCCATAAGGTGGAATCACTGTGCTCTGAGAATTGCTATCATAAGACAAACAGAAATAGTCAGCCTCATCTTCTCGTTGAACGTTGGAGATGGACAAGGTGGCTGTATTAGAGGAAGTATCGACAGAACCAGAAAATCGCTCAGGGATTCCAGAAGGTCTCTTACTATCTTCATAGATCACTGCTAGGATTTTAGTATCAGGTTTCTGCTGATACCAGCTCACATAGTGGTCAGAAAAGCTGCCCCCTTCCCTGGTACAGGTGATGCTGACTGTTCCTCCAGGGAATACGGACAGAGAAGGTGGCTGAGTCATGGTGAACTGGGCCAAGGCACCTGCAGGGGGAAGAAGGGGAATAAAATAAATCTAAGATGCAGTCAGAGGGAAAAAATTTAATTCATCTGAAAGAAAGGAAAAAAGGGAGAGGAGAAGGAAATAATTCCAGAAATGTAAAAATGTTCCAAGGAAGAGAAGAAGATGCTAGATCTTTGCCAGTCAACAGGATATTTTACCAGTGAAGTAGGTGAGGAGGAAGACGAGGAAGAGAAATTGTTGGGCCATGGCAAAGAAATGGGCAAGGACTGATCTTCTGAAACCAACGTTCCTTCTAGGTGGACCTCTTCTCCTCACGCTTAAGTTGAGCTGCGAGAAAGAGAGGCTGCAAAGGCATGCAAATACTCTTCCTGTTTCTCCCTTTTAAAGCCTCTAGATCTATTTCTAGGACAAAGACAAGGGGTGGCTGGCAGGAGATTTCACTGGTGAGTCTCCAATGAAGGAAGAAGGAGAAAAGGTAGAGACTCCAACTCCACCTCTCTTCCCATAACACCCAGAATTGATCTGTCTTTAGGATTCCCAGATTTCAGTATGTTGGAACCTAAGCAAAGGATGTGATGGACCGGTAGATCATTAGAAAGAGGTGGTCCCTGCAGTAAGCTGCCCCCATGCCATTAAAGCTTTAGAAGGAGGACTAGAACCTTGAATGGCTCCGAGAAGCTTATTGGGAGTTAGTGCAACTCAGGAAACAGAAGTGTAACTTGGATTACCAGACACTTCTTCAAGTATTTTCAGCTTATAGATACTCTTCAAGGGCAACCCTGTTGACTGCACCTTGCAGTAGTCCATATGGGAGGTAACCCAAAGCTTATCCCCCCAATTCAGGGAAGTGACTTGACTGCAAGATTAGTGTTTGCTAAAAACCCAGAGATGGCTCTTCCCCTAAAATGCACTAAGCCCTTCCCAAATTTCCAAACCAAACTCAATGCAGCATCTGGTCATATCCATTCAAGGACCTGAGTCTGTATGTTATATTAAAACCTTTGGTCTCACGTCCATTATCTTATGGACCAAAGTCACTTTCTCTTTTTATGTATTGTTTTTTGTATTAATATATGTATCTTGTATATACATGGTACAACATTATACTTTTTATATGTTTAATAAAGTTTTGTTTTTAAAATCAAAAAAAAAAGGAGGAAAGAAAGAAAACCTTCTAGGCAGATAGTCCTTGATTTATGACCACAGTTTAAACCAGAATTTTTGTTGCAAAGTAAAAGAGTCCACACCTGAGTCACACCGATTTTATGATCCTTTTGGTCGTTAAACAGATGACTGCTCGTTTAAAGTGAATTACAGAGTTGTGAAGCCAATCCGACTTTTCTTATTGAATTTGCTTCTCAGAAGCTGGCTGGGAAGGTCATAGATGTGATGACATGAAAAGAGGATGCCAAAAATGTCAAAAATACATTCCCTGTCTGTGTGCACTTCTTTTGTAAAACCATCTGCAAACAATGTTGAGCGAAGCGTTCAAGGAAGACAGAGGCACCTTCTGGTTTTTGTCACAGTTCCCCATAAGGTGGAATCACTGTGCTCTGAGAATTTTCATCACTCGTCAAACAGTAATAGTCAGCCTCATCTTCTGGTTGAACGTTGGAGATGGATAAAGTGGCCGAATTGGAAGAAGAATCATAAGAACCAGAAAATCGCTCAGGGATTCCAGAAGGTCTCTCACTATCTTTATAGATCACTGCTAGGGGTTTAGTGCCAGATTTCTGCTGATACCAGCTCACGTAGTAGCCAGAAATGCTACCCCCTGCCCTGGTACAGGTGATCCTGACTGTTCCTCCAGGGGATACCGACAGAGAAGGTGGCTGAGTCATGGTGAACTGGGCCAAGGCACCTGCAGGGGGAAGAAAAGGGATAAAGTGCATCTAAGATGCAATCAGAGAGAAATGTTTGAATTTAGCTCAAAAAAAAGGACAAAGGGTGTGAGGAGAAGGAAATAATTCCAGAAATGTAAAAATGTTCCAAGGAAGAGAAGAAGATGCTAGATCTTTGCCAGTCAACAGGATACTTTACCGGTGAAGTAGGTGAGGAGGAAGAGGAGGAAGAGAAATTGTTGGGCCATGGCAGAGAAATGGGCAAGGGCTGGTCATCCGAAACCAACGTTCCTTCTAGGTGGACCTCTTCTCCTCACGCTTAAGTTGAGCTGCGAGAAAGAGAGGCTGCAAAGGCATGCAAATCCCCTTCCTGTTTCTCCCTTTTAACGCCTCTAGATCTATTTCTAGGACAAAGACAAGGGGTGGCTGGCAGGAGATTTCATTGGTAAGTCTCCAATGAAGGAAGGAGGAGAAAAGGTAGACACTCCGACTCCACCTCTCTTCCCATAACATCCAGAATTGATCTGTCTTTAGGATTCCCAGATTTCAGTATGTTGGAACCTAAGCAAAGGATCCGATGGACAGGTAGATCATTGGAAAGAGGTGATCTCTGCAGTAAGCTGCCACCATGCCATGAAAGCTTTAGAAGGAGGACTAGAACCTTGAATGGCCCCCAGAAGTGTATTAGGAGCTAGTGCAACTCAGGAAACAGAGGTGTAACCTGGATAATTTTCAGCTTATGCATAATCTTCAAGGGTTGACTGCACATTGCAGTAGTCCATTTCGGAGATAATCCAAAACTGATCCCCCCAATTCAGAGAAGTGACTTGACGGCAAGGTTAGGGTAAGGTTTGCTAAAAACAAAGAAATGGCTCTTCCCCTAACCACACTAAGCCCTTCCCAAATTTCCAAACCAAACTCAGTGCAGCATCTGGTCACATCCATTCAAGGACCTGAGTCAGTATGTTGTATGTAAACCTTCTGGGCAGGTAGTCCTCGATTTACGACCATGGTTTAAATCAGAATTTTTGTTGCAAAGCAAAAGAGTCACACCGATTTTATGATCCTTTTGGTTGTTAAACACATGACTGCTTTTTAAAAGTGAATTACACAGTTGTGGAGCCAATCCGGTTCCCCGATTGAATTTGCTTCTCAGAAGCTGGCTGGGAAGGTCATACATGTGATGATATGAAAAGAGGATGGCAAAAATGTCGAAAATACATTCCGTGGCTGGGTGCAATTCTTTTGTGAAACCATCTGCAACCCATGTTGAGCAAAGCATTCAAGGAAGACAGGGCCACCTTCTGGTTTTTGTCACAGTTCCCCATAAGGTGGAATCACTGTGCTCTGAGAATTGCTATCATAAGACAAACAGAAATAGTCAGCCTCATCTTCTCGTTGAACGTTGGAGATGGACAAGGTGGCTATATTAGAGGAAGTATCGACAGAACCAGAAAATCGCTCAGGGATTCCAGAAGGTCTCTTACTATCTTCATAGATCACTGCTAGGATTTTAGTATCAGGTTTCTGCTGATACCAGCTCACATAGTGGTCAGAAAAGCTGCCCCCTTCCCTGGTACAGGTGATGCTGACTGTTCCTCCAGGGAATACGGACAGAGAAGGTGGCTGAGTCATGGTGAACTGGGCCAAGGCACCTGCAGGGGGAAGAAGGGGAATAAAATAAATCTAAGATGCAGTCAGAGGGAAAAAATTTAATTCAGCTGAAAGAAAGGAAAAAAGGGAGAGGAGAAGGAAATAATTCCAGAAATGTAGAAATGTTCCAAGGAAGAGGAAAAGTTGCTAGATCTTTTCCAGTCAACGGGGTACTCTACCAGTGAAGTAGGTGAGGAGGAAGACGAGGAAGAGAAATTGTTGGGCCATGGCAGAGAAATGGGCAAGGACTGATCTTCTGAAACCAACGTTCCTTCTAGGTGGACCTCTTCTCCTCACGCTTAAGTTGAGCTGTGAGAAAGAGAGGCTGCAAAGGCATGCAAATACTCTTCCTGTTTCTCCCTTTTAAAGCCCCTAGATCTGTTTCTAGGACAAAGACAAGGGGTGGCTGGCAGGAGATTCCATTGGTGAGTCTCCAATGAAGGAAGAAGGAGAAAAGGTAGAGACTCCAACTCCACCTCTCTTCCCATAACACCCAGAATTGATCTGTCTTTAGGATTCCCAGATTTCAGTATGTTGGAACCTAAGCAAAGGATGTGATGGACAGGTAGATCATTAGAAAGCGGTGGTCCCTGCAGTAAGATGCCCCCATGCCGTGAAAGCTTTAGAAGGAGGACTAGAACCTTGAATGGCTCCGAGAAGCTTATTGGGAGTTAGTGCAACTCAGGAAACAGAAGTGTAACTTGGATTACCAGACACTTCTTCAAGTATTTTCAGCTTATAGATACTCTTCAAGGGCAACCCTGTTGACTGCACCTTGCAGTAGTCCATATGGGAGGTAACCCAAAGCTTATCCCCCCAATTCAGTGAAGTGACGTGACTGCAAGGTTAGTGTTTGCTAAAAACCCAGAGATGGCTCTTCCCCTAAAACGCACTAAGCCCTTCCCAAATTTCCAAAACAAACTCAATGCAGCATCTGGTCATATCCATTCAAGGACCTGAGTCTGTATGTTATATTAAAACCTTTGGTCTCACGTCCATTATCTTATGGACCAAAGTCACTTTCTCTTTTTATGTATTGTTTTTTGTATTAATATATGTATCTTGTATATACATGGTACAACATTATACTTTTTATATGTTTAATAAAGTTTTGTTTTTAAAATCAAAAAAAAAAGGAGGAAAGAAAGAAAACCTTCTAGGCAGATAGTCCTTGATTTATGACCACAGTTTAAACCAGAATTTTTGTTGCAAAGTAAAAGAGTCCACACCTGAGTCACACCGATTTTATGATCCTTTTGGTCGTTAAACAGATGACTGCTCGTTTAAAGTGAATTACAGAGTTGTGAAGCCAATCCGACTTTTCTTATTGAATTTGCTTCTCAGAAGCTGGCTGGGAAGGTCATAGATGTGATGACATGAAAAGAGGATGCCAAAAATGTCAAAAATACATTCCCTGTCTGTGTGCACTTCTTTTGTAAAACCATCTGCAAACAATGTTGAGCGAAGCGTTCAAGGAAGACAGAGGCACCTTCTGGTTTTTGTCACAGTTCCCCATAAGGTGGAATCACTGTGCTCTGAGAATTTTCATCACTCGTCAAACAGTAATAGTCAGCCTCATCTTCTGGTTGAACGTTGGAGATGGATAAAGTGGCCGAATTGGAAGAAGAATCATAAGAACCAGAAAATCGCTCAGGGATTCCAGAAGGTCTGCTAGAAAAATCATAGATCACTGCTAGGGGTTTAGTGCCAGATTTCTGCTGATGCCAGCTCAAATAGTAGCTAGAAATGCTACCCCCTGCCCTGGTACAGGTGATCCTGACTGTTCTCCCAGGGGATACCGACAGAGAAGGTGGCTGAGTCATGGTGAACTGGGCCAAGGCACCTGCAGGGGGAAGAAAAGGGATAAAGTGCATCTAAGATGCAATCAGAGAGAAATGTTTGAATTTAGCTGAAAAAAAAGGACAAAGGGTGTGAGGAGAAGGAAATAATTCCAGAAATGTAAAAATGTTCCAAGGAAGAGAAGAAGATGCTAGATCTTTGCCAGTCAACAGGATACTCTACCAGTAAAGTAGGTGAGGAGGAAGAGGAGGAAGAGAAATTGTTGGGCCATGGCAGAGAAATGGGCAAAAACTGATCTTCTGAAACCAAAGTTCCTTCTAGGTGGACCTCTTCTCCTCACGCTTAAGTTGAGCTGCGAGAAAGAGAGGCTGCAAAGGCATGCAAATACGCTTCCTGTTTCTCCCTTTTAAAGCCCCTAGATCTATTTCTAGGACAAAGACAAGGGGTGGCTCTCAGGAGATTCCATTGGTGAGTCTCCAATAAAGGAAGGAGGAGAAAAGGTAGACACTCCAACTCCACCTCTCTTCCCATAAGATCCAGAATTGATCTGTCTTTAGGATTCCCAGATTTCAGTATGTTGGAACCTAAGCAAAGGATCCGATGGACAGGTAGATCATTGGAAAGAGGTGATCTCTGCAGTAAGCTGCCACCATGCCATGAAAGCTTTAGAAGGAGGACTAGAACCTTGAATAGCCCCCAGAAGTATATTAGGAGCTAGTGCAACTCAGGAAACAGAGGTGTAACCTGGATAATTTTCAGCTTATGCATAATCTTCAAGGGTTGACTGCACATTGCAGTAGTCCATTTCGGAGATAATCCAAAACTGATCCGCCCCAATTCAGAGAAGTGACTTGACGGCAAGGTTAGGGTAAGGTTTGCTAAAAACAAAGAAATGGCTCTTCCCCTAACCACACTAAGCCCTTCCCAAATTTCCAAACCAAACTCAATGCAGCATCTGGTCACATCCATTCAAGGACCTGAGTCAGTATGTTGTATGTAAACCTTCTGGGCAGGTAGTCCTCGATTTACGACCATGGTTTAAATCAGAATTTTTGTTGCAAAGCAAAAGAGTCACACCGATTTCATGATCCTTTTGGTTGTTAAACACATGACTGCTTTTTAAAAGTGAATTACACAGTTGTGGAGCCAATCCGGTTTCCCCGATTGAATTTGCTTCTCAGAAGCTGGCTGGGAAGGTCATACATGTGATGACATGAAAAGAGGATGGCAAAAATGTCGAAAATACATTCCGTGGCTGGGTGCAATTCTTTTGTGAAACCATCTGCAACCCATGTTGAGCAAAGCATTCAAGGAAGACAGGGCCACCTTCTGGTTTTTGTCACAGTTCCCCATAAGGTGGAATCACTGTGCTCTGAGAATTGCTATCATAAGACAAACAGAAATAGTCAGCCTCATCTTCTCGTTGAACGTTGGAGATGGACAAGGTGGCTGTATTAGAGGAAGTATCGACAGAACCAGAAAATCGCTCAGGGATTCCAGAAGGTCTCTTACTATCTTCATAGATCACTGCTAGGATTTTAGTATCAGGTTTCTGCTGATACCAGCTCACATAGTGGTCAGAAAAGCTGCCCCCTTCCCTGGTACAGGTGATGCTGACTGTTCCTCCAGGGAATACGGACAGAGAAGGTGGCTGAGTCATGGTGAACTGGGCCAAGGCACCTGCAGGGGGAAGAAGGGGAATAAAATAAATCTAAGATGCAGTCAGAGGGAAAAAATTTAATTCAGCTGAAAGAAAGGAAAAAAGGGAGAGGAGAAGGAAATAATTCCAGAAATGTAGAAATGTTCCAAGGAAGAGGAAAAGTTGCTAGATCTTTTCCAGTCAACGGGGTACTCTACCAGTGAAGTAGGTGAGGAGGAAGACGAGGAAGAGAAATTGTTGGGCCATGGCAAAGAAATGGGCAAGGACTGATCTTCTGAAACCAACGTTCCTTCTAGGTGGACCTCTTCTCCTCACGCTTAAGTTGAGCTGCGAGAAAGAGAGACTGCAAAGGCATGCAAATCCCCTTCCTGTTTCTCCCTTTTAAAGCCTCTAGATCTATTTCTAGGACAAAGACAAGGGGTGGCTGGCAGGAGATTTCATTGGTAAGTCTCCAATGAAGGAAGAAGGAGAAAAGGTAGAGACTCCAACTCCACCTCTCTTCCCATAACACCCAGAATTGATCTGTCTTTAGGATTCCCAGATTTCAGTATGTTGGAACCTAAGCAAAGGATGTGATGGACCGGTAGATCATTAGAAAGAGGTGATCCCTGCAGTAAGCTGCCCCCATGCCATGAAAGCTTTAGAAGGAGGACTAGAACCTTGAATGGCTCCGAGAAGCTTATTGGGAGTTAGTGCAACTCAGGAAACAGAAGTGTAACTTGGATTACCAGACACTTCTTCAAGTATTTTCAGTTTATAGATACTCTTCAAGGGCAACCCTGTTGACTGCACCTTGCAGTAGTCCATATGGGAGGTAACCCAAAGCTTATCCCCCCAATTCAGGGAAGTGACTTGACTGCAAGGTTAGTGTTTGCTAAAAACCCAGAGATGGCTCTTCCCCTAAAATGCACTAAGCCCTTCCCAAATTTCCAAACCAAACTCAATGCAGCATCTGGTCATATCCATTCAAGGACCTGAGTCTGTATGCTGTATGTAAACCTTCTGGACAGGTAGTCCTCGATTTATGGCCACAGTTTAAACCAGAATTTTTGTTGCAAAGCAAAAGAGTCCTAATATGAGTCACACCGATTTTATGACTCTTTTGGTTATTAAACAAATGACTCGTTTTTTAAAGTGAATTAAACAGTTGTGGAGCCAATGCGGTTTTCCCTGATTGAATTTGCATCTCAGAAGCTGGCTGGGAAGGTCATAGATGTGATGATATGAAAAGAGGATGCCAAAAATGTCGAAAATACATTCCCTGTCTGTGTGCACTTCTTTTGTAAAACCATCTGCAAACAATGTTGAGCGAAGCGTTCAAGGAAGACAGGGCCACCTTCTGGTTTTTCTTACAGTTCCCCATAAGGTGGAATCACTGTGGGGGGCAAAGTGCCATGATAAGACAAACAATAATAGACAGCCTCGTCTTCTGGTCGAACGTTGGAAATGGATAAAGTGGCCGAATTGGAGGAAGAATCAACAGAACCAGAAAATCGCTCAGGGATTCCAGAAGGTCTCTCACTATGTTGATAGATCACTAGTACTGGTTTAGTGCCAGGTTTCTTTTGAAACCAGCTCACAAACGAGCCAGAAATGCCACCACCTGCCCTGGTACAGGTGATCCTGGCTGTTCCTCCAGGGGATACCGACAGCGAAGGTGGCTGAGTCATGGTGAACTGGGCCAAGGCACCTGCAGGGCAGAGAAAGGGGAATGAAATGCAATGGAGATGCAAGGAGAGAGAAATCCATTTATTCAACTGAAAGAAAGGGAAATAAGGAGAAGGGAACAATTCCAGCAAAGTAGAAATGTTCTGAAGAAGAGAAGAAGATGCTTGATTTTTGCCAGTCAACGGGGTACTTTACCAGTGAAGTAGGTGAGGGGGAAGAGGAGGAAGAAAAATGGTTGGGCCATGGCAGAGAAACGGGCAAGGACTGATCTTCCGAAACCAACGTTCCTTCTAGGTGGACCTCTTCTCCTCACGCTTAAATTGAGCTGCAAGAAAGAGAGGCTGCAAAGGCATGCAAATTACCCTTCCTGTTTCTTGCTTTTAAGGCCTCTAGATCTATTTCTAGGACAAGGGCAAAAGGTAGCTGGCCAGAGATTCCATTCATGAGTCTCCAATGGAAGAAGGAAAAAGGCAGAAACTCCAACTCCGCCTCTCTTCCCATAACATCCAGAATTGATCTATTATTAGGATGCCCAGATTTATGCATGTTGGAACCTAAGCAAAGGATCTCATGGACAAATGGACCATTGGAAAGAGGTGATCCCTGAAGTAAGCTGCCCCCATGCCATGAAGGCTTTAGAAAGAGCAATAGAACCTTCAATGGAACTCAGTTGGTGAAGCTCCTGATGCAACGTTGTTACCTGGATTAATAGTCACCTTTTAAACTAAAGTGGATGGCAGGAGATTTCACCGGTGAGTCTCCTCTTTGGGGAAGGGTAGAAGGTCCAACTCCATCTCTCTTCCCATATCATCCCGAATCGATCTGCCTTTTGCATTCTCACCTTTCGGTGTTGCTGGAATCTAAGCAAAGCATTGGATGGACAGATGGACCATTGGGAAGAGGTGGTCTCTCCAGTAAGCCACCCCCATGCCATGAAAGCTATAGAAGCACCACCAGAAGCATATTGGGAGCTAGGGCATCTCATGAAGCACAGGTGTAACTTTGGCTACTGAAGAATGTAGTGAAAGAGCAAACAAAGTAGCTGTTGCTTGTTAATTACCAGAACCAACAGACACAGGAACTAGCCAGATTTCTCAACTCTGCTTCTTTTCAGGAACAGAAGATTAACTTTTTTCCTTCCAAACAAAGCTGAATAGGGGAAATTATCCCATCAATAAACACAGGGTTAAACGTCACCAAGCACAGAATTAAACGTCACCAAAAACCAGTTTTAGACCAAAACTCAGAAACTCACGTTTGAATGTCAATCTTTCTAGCTAGCCAAGAAGCCATGCTGAATGTCACTCATCTTGGTTCCTTGTCATTAAAAGCCTCTTTCCGGCAGCTAATGGAAACTAATCAAGGAGAAAAGCATCCTGGAACTGAGGAGTAACTTCCTGACAGTGAGGACAATTAACCAGTGGAATCGCCTTCAGAAGTTGTGGGTGCTTCATCACCGGAGGCTTTTAAGAAGAGACACTTGTTTGAAATGGTATGTCAAGGTTCTGACAGATGCCATAATTAAATCATGATCTTCAACCCAAGCTTCAAAAGAAATCCAGTCATTTATTAGGAGCTTCATGTCGGCATGTTTCAAGTGAAGCCAACTCTAATTTATGACCCAATCTTGACCCTGTTTTCCCCCACCCCCCGGGGTGTCTCATCAGTCACATTTGCCAACAGAGCAATTTCACAGGTTGTAGAGATCACTCCCCTCCGGCCGCTGTGGGTAACCCTGGGAGACAGCCTTGAGAGAGATATGTCTGGAATGCACTTTTGTTTTTGGTTGCCGTGCTGCTTTGCCATTTTCCCATCCCCCTTGCCTATGGCAACTCGAGAGCAGGCCAGGGATGCTTTGCAAGTTGACATGGTATAGGGTTTCCTGCTTGAGCAGGGGACTGGACTAGAAGACCTCCAAGGTCCTTTCCAGCTCTAATTCTGATTGAGATTGAGACTCACAAGATTCTGTTGGTTTAGGTTTGCAGTAAAGAAGATTTAATTCATCTTGTCTGGTTTGCCAGATCCTCACTTCGTTTTTTCCCTAGCTGGTTTGACTCACTTTCTATTTCAAGACACTTGTTTTTTGTTTATTGTTTATTTTCTTTGGGGTTTTCTTTTTACTGAAAATTGTTCCGGGTGGTCACTCCTACGCTCAGCCACCTGCAACTAAGAGAGGCTTGTCTGAGCACCGATGAGGAAGGTTTTGTTCTAGTTCTCCCATTAGGTAAGATCATTGTGCTCAGCTCTCTTGTCTTCATGAGATAAATTGTTATTATCAGCCTTGCTTGAACGTGGCAGATGGACCGAAGGGAAGAATTGGACAAAGAGTTAGCAGAACTGTAAAATCACTCAGGGATTCCCTGATGGACATGTAGGTAGTTCTCAACTTACAAACCATTCATTTATGCGTATGGTTTGCCTTTTGCACAGTGGCAGATAGGACAGCACTCATTGCCCAGAGGTTCATTAGTTGCCCCCTCCCCTCTTTGGAAGAGGTTTATAGCTCCCGCTGCCTTCAGAAAGTTCAAAACATTCTTAAAGATCCATCTCATCCTGGGCACCCTTTTTTTTTAAACTATTACCATCTGGCAGCCGGTACAGGATTAAAAAAAAAAACAAGGACAAATAGGCTGAAAAACAGCTTTCCAGAGCAGTAACTATATTGAATTCTACTGTATAGCACAATATCAATGCAATGTCAGGGGTGTCAGGTTTCATTGCTATCTTAAATAAACTTCATTCTCAAACGCAAGGTCTCTAATGAATCTTTTTTATTATTATTTAAGAATAGGAGAACTACATCCCTGAACTCTGTGTGCAGCCAAAACTGGCACCTCCTTCCAACCCCTCCCTTTCCGTTCCTCAACCCCAATGTCTCATTGGCCATCGTGCAGATCCATCTCTTCGTCCCAAGCACTTTCTTTTCACAGGAATTTCCCCCCTCCTTCTGTCACCCAGGTAACGCTATCTACTGAAGAGCAGGGAACTAGGTAAAAGTTCATCTCAGCATTAAAGCAAAGCTTCTCCCTCTTTCATTCACTCATGTCAGCGCTGAAGGAGATCATAATTTGGAACACTGACAAGGGGTTTTCAATTCAATTGTATAGAATGTGAAGGAGGTGTGCTTGTGTTTTATTTTTATAGTTATAATGTACACAGAAGATGGCATTTAATTTTGTTGTACCATGTGCAATGACTTTAAAGTAAACAACTAATTTAGCGACCATTTGAAGTTACAAAGGCACTGGGAAAATTGACTTATGAACAGACCTCACACCTGTGACCATTGCAGCATCCTCACGGTCATGTGATCCAAATTTGGGGCATGTATTTGTGACGGTTGCCCTGTCCCAAGGTCAGGTGATCCCCACTTGCAAACTTCCTGGCTTCCAACAAGCAAAGTCAATGGGATTCGCTTAACAACAGCAGGATTCACTCAACGTTTTCAGGCGTTCGCTTAACAAATGGGGCAAAAGTGGTATATAAAATCGGACGTATTTGCCGGTTCTCCAAACTACTCAAAATTTCCACTACCGGTTCTCCAGAACCTGTCAGAACCTGCTGGATTTCACCCAGGGGTGAAATGCTATGGGTTCACTCCGGTTCTGGCAAACTGGTAGCGGCGGCAGTGCGAGGCTCTGCCCACTCGCCTGGACATCATTACTTCCTGGTTTTAACCAGGAAGTAACCTGTTTTTGACCCTCTGTGCATGCACAAAAGGCTTTGCGCATGCACAGAGTGTCTAAAATAGGATGTAACGATGGCCCGCACGCGTCCGAACCGGTAGGGAAGGTAAGTAGATTTCACCCCGATTTCACCCCTGGTTCCGAGACAACCAACACAGTACAGTATGTGAAATTCAAAAGGATCAAAGCAGATGATGTCAAGTAAAAGGAGAAAGGGGGGAGGGGGGGGGATAAAAGGGAAAAAAGTGAGATATCATAAAAATGTACGCAAATGATGTAATAAAATAAAATAATAAATTGAAATGAAATGAGAATAAAGATAATTAGAAAATCGGGGATGCTCGAATACCACTTTAGATTGAACTGAAAAAGGGGAAACAACAGGAGAGAGGGGAAGGAGTAGTGAGAGAGGAAAGGAGAAGAGAGGAGAGGAGAGAAGAGGAGAAAGAAGAAAGGGAAAGGGAGAAGAAGAAAAGGGAGGGGATAGAGGAGCAGAGGAGAAGGTTAGAAGGGGGGAAGATTTATTTATTTGTTTTATTTATTGGTTCGATTTATATGCCGCCCTTCTCCAGAGACTCAGGGCGGCTTACAATGTGTTAAGCAATAGCCTTCATTCTTTTGTATATACCTGCTTAGTAGGGCTTTCGGCAGTATTCTTTTTTTATACAAAGTCAGCTTATTGCCCCCACAATCCGGGTCCTCATTTTACCTACCTCGGAAGGATGGAAGGCTGAGTCAACCTTGAGCCTGGTGAGATTTGAACTCGCAGTCATTGCAGGCAGCTGGCAGCTAAGTGCTACTTAACAGCACTTAGTCTGCTGCACCACCAAGGCTCCTTGGTGAGAGGAGTGGGGGAAGAGAAAGGGAAGGAGGAAAGAGAAGGAGAGGAAGAAGGAAGGAAGTAGGAAGAGAAAGAGGAAGGAAGAGAAGGGGAGGAGGAGAAGAAGAAAGGTTGGAGTAAAGGTAAAGGGTAAAAGAGCAGCCCCCGAAAAAGTAAAAATGAAAAATGAAAGTTAAAAGAAAAGACAAATGAAAAATGATGGAAATGACTGTACAGGTGAATGTGTTTATGAGAAATAAAAATAAAAAAAACTTTTTCTAAAAAAAGCAAAATTGTGGGTCTGTTCCTTTCCACTTGGTTCCTCTAGGCAGTGAGTAGGGCTTAATGTTTCAGTTCTGCTTCTGAATGCAACAGCGTGTAACTGATCGCTATGCCACACGGCACAGTAATAAGCCCCTTCGTCGCCCTCCTCGACACTCGAAATGGTCAGCTTTGCAATGTTGCCGTAAGTCTCTGCAGAGAAACGGTCGGGAATCCCGTAGGCTCTTTCCCTGGATTTGTAGAAGAGCAACTTGGGAGGCTGTTCTGCTTTCTGTTGATACCAGGATGGATTCGTGGGGCTGATAAACTCCACGCCTTGCAGAGTGCAGGTTACGACGGTTGTTCCTGCAAGGCCCACTGAAAGGGGGTCGCTTTGAATCACCTGAGCCTGGGAGAGGACGCCTGCAAAGAACCAGATTGTCAACCTCCTGTCTTGCTTGCAAGGCTGCAAAGGAACCTTGTGTTGCTGTAAATTGAGGAAGAGAAAGAGGAAGGGGGGAGGAGGAGGAGGAGGAGGAGGAGGAGGAGGAGGAGGAGGAGGAGGAGGAGGAGGAGGAGAAGAAGAAGAAGGAGAAGGAGGAGGAGAAGGAGGAGGAGAAGAGAAAGAGGAAGGAGAAAGAGAAAGAGGAGAAGAAAGAGGAGGAGGAGGAGGAGAAGAAGAAGAAAAAGAAAAAGAAAAAGAAAAAGAAGGAGGAGAAGAAGGAGAAGAAGGAGGAGAAGGAGAAGGAGAAGGAGAAGGAGAAGGAGAAGGAGAAGGAGAAGGAGAAGGAGAAGGAGAAGGAGAAATAGAAGTAGGAGAAGGAGAAGGAGAAGGAGAGGGAGAAGGAGAAGGAGAAATAGAAGTAGGAGAAGGAGAAGGAGAAGGAGGAGAAGGGGAAGGAGAAATAGAAGTAGGAGAAGGAGAAGGAGAAGGAGAAGGAGAGGGAGAGGGAGAAGGAGAAGGAGAAGGAGGAGGAGGAGGAGGAGGAGGAGGAGGAGAAGGAGAAGGAGAAGGAGAAGGAGAAGGAGAAATAGGAGAAGGAGAAGGAGAAGGAGAAGCAGAAGGAGAAGGAGAAGGAGAAGGAGAAGGAGAAGGAGACAACATAGCCATAGTTAAGGCTTCCTCCTTGTATTTTCCCAACCATGACCCTCCGAAGTAGCTTGGGCTGAGAGGGAGTGACTGGTCCATTTAACTGGCTCCCATGCCTTGCATCAGAGTAGACTAAAAGATCTCCCAGTTTCTACTCCAGCACTTTCACCACCATGCCATTCTGGTTCTCCAACACTGCTTTTGGGAAACCAAGACAAAATCCTTGGCTTAAAACCATGACCCGAACAACTCAGATTCTTGTTAAATTGCCTCTACTCAGCTTCAACCCTTCTCATGCTCACCAAAGCAAGAAACTAGGACAATGACGACTCCATAGCAATTCGCCATGGTGATGACTGGAGACCAGAGCAGCTTAGCAAAGTTCTCCCATTCTTCTCAATTTAAAGTCTTGGGAGGGCTAGAAAAGATATCCTGTATGCAAATCGGCACTTCCTTCCTGGAGTGGAATGATTGTGGGTCAAATCATTTTTGCTCAAAGTTTTTTTATATATATATTTTGTAAAAGAAATAATTTTAGAAATGATATTCTGAGTACAGGTTTACTCTGAGGGACCCCGAGTTTTCTTTCTCATAAGAAAGGGATCTTCTCATTTCATGCCTGCTTTAAAAGGGACAACCTTTGGTCCTGAATGAATGCCCATTGAGGTTTTAGTCTTATTCCTCTCACACTGCTCCTTCCACAGGGGTGAGTAAAGTTACAATTTGACTCTTCAGCAAAAACACAATCCATTAAGTTAAGACCATTGCTCCATCACTGGAGCATCACTCTTCAAAAAGAGTGACAGCTTTGGAAGCCATATTAGCTCCGGAAGCTTCCGCACTGCCACCTTCTCATGTGTGGGAAAGTAGGAGAGGGGATTCGAGTTAATGTCAGCGTTCCAGAAAACCCCAACTCCATTAAGAGCCTTGGTGGCGCAGCAGACTAAAGTGCTGTTAAGTAAACCAGCTGCCTGCAATTACTGCAAGTTCAAATCTCACCAGGTTCAAGGTTGACTCAGCCTTTCATCCTTTCGAGGTAGGTAAAATGAGGACCCGGTTTGTGGGGGCAATAAGCTGACTTTGTATAAAAAAAGAACACCGCTTAGGGGAGGCCCGAAAGCCCTACTAAGCAGGTATATACAAAAGTATGAAGGCTATTGCTTAACGCATTGTAAGCCGCCCTGAGTCTCCGGAGAACGGGTGGCATATAAATCGAATTATTTTGTTATTATACAGATCTCTGGAGAAATATTTGGGAATCTCAGAAAGGATTTTATTTTTAATTGTACACGAACAATTGAAAAGTCATTTCCAATCTCGTTAGCATTTAATAATCTCCCCACTGCACAAACTACAGGATATAAACCCCTTCCCCTATGGAAACGATATATTCCTGGATCTTTTCATGCTACTAAAAATGTAGATAAGTGTCTTTTGTCTAATCAAAGAAGTGAGTTTCTCCGTCTCAGTGAGTTCTGTCAATTTTACCAACTATTCCTCCAAGGTGGTTAATATCCAATTTTTCCATTTCTGTGCATATAAAAATCTCATTGCAGCAGTCATAGATTGATTGAAATAATCTCCCATGGATTTTTAAAAACATTATCAGTTCTAAAAGGGAAAATGTTGGCTTCAGTTGACTGTTGAAATTAATCCTGTTGAGGTTCTCCATGCTGCTAATATAACCAGGCAGCCAAAGGTCCACTTAGAGTGTCATATGTTATATTTTATATATGTTATTTATAGTTCCATGGTATTCAGTAGATACCACCTATCTCCACAGGAAGAGGACAATGGATCCATTTCTACCAGTTCATGTAGATCTTCTCAAAGTTTAAGAACCTTAGGAGCCAGAAGTTGTTTCTTGATCTTCGAGCTCCACCTGGTGGCAAGGCTTTTGAATCACTATCTTGGCTTGAGTTGGATGAGAAGGTTCTTCAGCTTGAATGAATCAAACAGAAGTTCAGATCAACAAAGGGTTTCCTCCCATGGGAGGTGGCAACAGATGCAGAAAAAATATCCGTGGTTTCCGGAATCCGAATGACCGTTAACCACAAATAAGAAGTATGGTGAGATAAACGCAACCTTCACACACAAATAGTTTCCTGTTGGCTGAAGTTGGTCAAGATACTTGCAGATATCTTTGTTTTGGCATGCGGTCATGCGGTCACCTTGAAAGTGACCGCATGACTTTCTCTTATAAGCTCCTCTCTCTTTTTTTTTTTATTAAATGTAAACAAAGATATAAAGACAATACAAAGACAAACAAAACCCCCACCACCTACCAAACCCACACAACATTCTACATATATACTTTTTGTCATCAACAGAATATATAGTATTTTACTTTACATATTAATAAAAAAATAGTATTAGATTCTTAATTCAAATACTTTAAACTAAAAATATACTTGCATCATCTCCTTATTCATCTCCTACTGTTAATCTTTCACCCTAATTTCTACTATCTACTGTTACACTAATTTTCCTTTCCAGCCATTGATACCATTGGTGCCACACAAGGTAATAATCACTTTCTTCCTTGTCCTGGAGTTCCAGCGTCAATCTATCCATTTCGGCACATTCTGTTATCTTTGAGATAATTTTATCTTTGGTTGGGAGTTGGTCTGATTTCCAATTTTGAGCGAACAGTAATCGTGCTGCTGTCAAAATGTGTATAATAAGATATTTCGTCTCTTTGGTGTATTGTGCTGCTGTCATGCCGAATAAAAAGAATTCAGGCTCCTCTCAGTGGACCAATTGATCAACTCAACTCAACCCTGTGCGTTTCAACAGGATCCATGTCTAATTAACCTAGTTTGGATCTGGCCCGAGAATTCCATAGGCACAACATTAATGTTCCTTCACAGATGAAGGAGGAGGGTTCATAACGCAAATGTGTTGTCCAACCTCATATCTGAATCACAAGTTCTGCCAACTGGTTTCCCAAATTAATTCCGTTATTTATTTATTTATTTATTTATTTATTTATTTATTAGATTTTTATACCGCCCCCTCTCCCTAAGGACTCGGGGCGGTGAACAGCCAAAATTAAAAACATACAATATAAACAATTAAAATACGTTTAAAACAGAATTAAATCTAAAATGGCTCCCCAATTTAAAACGTCTTACCCATACCCCTATAAATAAGACGAATTTAAAATTTAAAAATTTAAAATTTCCACATTTAAAAAGGGGGAAGATTTAGGCCAGGCCAGCTTGATAGAATAGAAAAGTCTTAAGCGCGCGGCGGAAGGTGCGCAGATCCGGGATCCTACGTTATGGAACAGAGCTGGAGAACCTCTTCAGACCTTAAGCTGAATCCATCAGTCAGTTGGCCGTCTCTTACCAGCTGTCATGAATGAATTCCCCAAGGGGTAGGAGTTTTGTTTACATTACTCCATAGTGTGTAGCACAGTGGTATTCTGACCCCGTGGAAGATAGGCAATAATAGGTGGCTTCGTCGCCTGCTTGGACCTCAGAGATGGTTAGATAACAGGCGTTAAGACCATCATCTTTGGAAGCCGCAAATCTATCTGAGACACCAGTTTTCCTCCTTTGATTGGATCCATCTTTATAATACAAAAGATATCTGGGAGGGTTTGGCAGTTGATGCTGAAACCAGCTTATGGTGTGAGTTGCCATGGTGCCACTGGAAAGGGTGCAAGAGATCTGAACGGCTTTTCCCAGGGATGCCGACACGGAGGGAGGCTGGACCAATGAGATTGCTGCATCTCCTGCAAGTTGGAAGACATAAACACAATGCATAGATCAGGATAGGAAGGATGTTCCTTTCTAGAGGTTCTTGAGATGGTGCTGTGATGCCAGGAGTCCTGGAATCCATCCTTTGTAACTCAGTTGGACAAGTAACAGAGACAGCAGGTTGTCCTTTGGTCTTCTTGAGATAAAAGCTATCCTGTTTCCTGGACCAGCTCCCTCAATTTTCTCTGATTGCTCATTACGCCAGGAATTGCCACTCCAAATTCTTCTGCGAAGTCTCCTACCCCTAGTCCTTCCTCAAAAACTCACTTTTTCTAGCTAATACTTGGGTCATTCAAGTATTTTACGATTACTGCTCAACCAAGACCAGTTGGTAGAAAGAATGGTGGTAGCTGCTCTCGTACAGAACCACAGAGATGATCTCGGAGAAGGTCTGCAAAAAACGCAACCATGCTTGAAGCCCTTGGAAATATGGACAACATTAAGAAGCTGGAAACTAGTTCCTACTCGCTCCCAAGGAAGACCAAATGGTTAGCCTTTCAAGATTTTGTTAACCTGAATCAACAAAGTAGAGTTATCAAATTCATGGATTCTCTTTTTCTCATCTGGCCAACTTGAAGAACATACAGGTCCACTCTTCCACCCACCATATTTCTATATTCTCTTTTTCAGTCTTTCTTTAGCATGTTTCTTCTTCTTTGTGCCCCTTACAAGATCTGTTGTCCCCAAATCACCCTTTTCATGAAAGGGTTCTGTCTGTCCATCAATTCCTAATGGGACCAGCTGATCGTGGCTTAAACTCTGCCAGTTCCATAAGATCCAAGTGCCATTAACTTAACTTGCATTTATCTCCCTCTCCCTCATAATATCATCCAATAATGAAGAAATTTGCAGCCAAAGCTTGCTGTTTGGGCATAAAATATTACCCCTAGTGCTTGCTATCAAGAGCGCCAGAAGCAAGAATGAAGATGCTAGCAGGTTCATACTAGAAATCAGTTTTGCAAACCTGACTATCTCTAATTTAAAAAAAACAACAACTTTGGCATCTATCTCTGATAAAAATGTTGATTTGATGGCGATGGTAGAGAAGCATTGAAAATACAACTAATTATAGACCAGACACCCATCCCCAAAAAAAGAATGCAAATGAACTCCTACCTTCTGGGGTATTTGCATATATCTTCCCCCAAACTGTAGGAAAGCATTAATAAGGATGGTATCAGGGGTGTGCTATAGCCAGCCTGTGCTGATTCATGGCAGTCCGTTGTTGATTTTTTGGGAAGTTTGCTAGCCAGCTGAAAGCAGAGTTGGCCCTCTGCAGCTGTAGCACCCATCAGCTGTTTGGCAGCTGGCAATGAAGCACAGTGGGTAGAGTCTCTTGTTATACGTTTACCAGCACATCACTGGTGGTACAGATATTGCTCAAGTTACAGCTATAATGGAACCTACCTACCTTCCTTCCTTCCTTCCTTCCTTCCTTCCTTCCTTCCTTCCTTCCTTCCTTCCTTCCCTTTCTTCCTTCCTTCCTTTTTCTTTTCTTTCCATTTTTCCTTTTTCTTCTCTTTCCATTTTTCCTTTTTCTTCCTTCCTTCCTTTCTTTCTTTCTATTTTTTTCTTGTTTCTTTCCTCCTATTTTTCCTTTTTTCTTTCCTTCTATTTTTCCTTCTTCTTTCTTTCCTTCTATTTCTTCTCTCTCTCTCTCTCTCTCTCTCTCCCTCCCTCCCTCCCTCCCTCCCTCCGTCCCTGAGGAAAGGATGAATTCACAGATACTGTAAACGGTTGCAGGAACTGGGTATGTCTAGTTTAATGAAAAGAAGGTCTATGGGAGACATGATAGCAGTGTTCCAATATCTGAGGGGCTGCCCCAAAGAAGAGGGAGTCAAGCTCTTCTCCAAAGCACCTGACGGCAGGACAAGAAGCAATGGGTGGAAACTCATCAAGGAGAGAAGCAACCTAGAACTAAGGAGGAATTTCCTGACAGTGAGAACAATTAATCAGTGGAACAACCTGCCTCCAGAAGTTGTGGATGCTCCAACACTGGAAATTTTTAAGAAGGTGTTGGATAATCATTTGTCTGAAGTGGTGTAGGGCTTCCTGCCTAAGCAGGGGGTTGGACTAGAAGACCTCCAAGGTCCCTTCCAACTCTGTTATTCTATTCTATTCTAAAGCTTGAAATTCAGAAGCAGCTATAAAGATGGAGAGCTGGCCAGTCCCCGTAAAAAATGTTTTAAAACCCAAAAGCGTTTAGTTCTGAAAATGAAAGCCTTCAAAATGTTTGCAGATAGAAGAGGGAGGCATCAAGGAATAGGAAGATATTTCTGGTTCTTTGCATTAGCCAAATGACCCCCTCACAAACCAGGTTTTGGACAAACCCCCATTTGGAGAATGAAGGGACACACCTTGTGTTGAATTAGGACCGTGATAGCGAACCTCTGGCACGCAAAATCCTCTCTGTGGACACGTGCGCCGTCAGCAGCTGTTTTTCTGGTTTCCGGCGCGCACATGCACACTGCCAGCTGGTCTTCGTGGGCATCAGAGCACCAGAAAACAGCCTGAAAACAGCCCAAAAATGGCCAAAAATGCCCAAAAAACGGGCTGTTTTCTGGGCCATTTCTGGGCCTTTTGGGGGCTGTTTTCCGGGCCATTTTTAGGCCAGGCTGGAAAATGGCCTGAAAAACAGCCTAAAAACAGGCCATTTTCTTTTTATTTATTTATTTATTTTTAAAAAGTTTTTTTTTAATAATACAAAATTTTAAAAGACATTGGACGTAGATATGACATCACTGGTTCCAAACATCTTCCGTCACTTTACAATAGTATTAGTACTCACATAAACATATAGTTCTTAAAACATACATTTATCTATACTAACATCTATCTTTTTGTTCTAACACTATACATTTGTCTTGGCTGCCCTCTTGTTATCTATCCAAGCATAAAATTGTTCCCAGATTTTGTGGTACTTAGTTTCGGCTTTTATCCTCGAGTTCCAAAGTGAGTCTGTCCATTTCTGCGCCGTTAAGAGATTTTCAGTAATATTTCTTCTTCCGTTGGAATATCTTTCCCTTTCCATTTTTGAGCGAAGGCTATTCGTGCCGCTGTGAGTGTATGCAGTCATAAATAATTTGTATCTTTCTTATATTTTCTTTCTATAATTCCCAGTAAGAAAAATTCTGAAACAGGCCATTTTCCAGGATGTTTCTGGGCTGTTTTTCAGGCCAAAAATGGTCCAAAAAACGGCCGGAAAAACAGTTGGAAAATGGCCAAAAAACAGGCATGGGCCTGCCAGCTCGTCTTAGGGTTTCCGGCGCACGTACATACACAGTCAGGGTTCCAAGTAACCCAGTCGATCGGGTCCACACAAGAACACACGCACATGCATATGCGTTGTGGTTTGGGCACTCAGTGCCGAAAAGGTTCGTCATCATTGAATTATAATATCTTTTTTTCCCCCAAGGTTATCTCATCCTTGGCAGGCTGTGAGCGCTAATCTCCGAGGCCCAGATCAGCATTGGCAGACTTAACCTGACACCTCTGCCCTTGCATGCTTTATGCAATAAGCTAAGATCTAAATTAAGACCAGAAAAGGGTCATAGAGTTAAGCTTGAACATCTCTCCACCTCCCTTCCCTCCCTTCCATCCACGCACTGTTATCTCCCACATCTGAAGTCGTCCAGCATTTACCAACCGAAAAATAACAATGCAGGACTCTTTCGAGGCTGGAATGAGTCCAACCGTCGGTTCTTCTTGGTCCTACCAACAACGACATTCTCTTCCCCAATAGTAAATACCGTATTTTATGGAGTATAAGACGCTCCAGACTATAAGATGCACCTATCTTTTTCGGGGAGGAAAAAAATCTGCTTCTGCCTCCCAGCAATTTGCCTCCTTGCAGCAAATGGGGCGTGCGGCAATAGGCAGTGGCAATCCCTCCAGCCTGAAACAGCTGAGGGTCAGGAGGCTGATCCAACTGACAATCAGCTGCTTGTGCTAATCAGGTTGTGTTGTAGCTGAAGCGGGCTGTTTGCTGTAAGGAGGTAAATTGCTGGGAGGCAGAGGCCAAAGGGTGGGGGCCGGTGTGTGGCTGGGGCTACATTCGGTGTATAAGACACGCCCAAATTTTCACCCTCTTTTGGGGGGGGGGGAAAGTGCGTCTTATACTCCGAAAAATACGATACGTACTTGAGAAGCTGAGAACTTCCAACCCATGGATCAAAGTGCATCGCTCTTCTCTTAAGTTCCGTTACTGCCACATTCTTAATTATGGAGTTGGTCAATATCCCACTTCTTCAATTCCCGCATCTTGCAAACTTGGAAAAGGAGGATGGCAGGAAGTGCTCTCTGCTGGATTGTGCTAGACCAAGGGTGTCAAAACTCAAGGCCCGCAGGATGTTTAGATCTGACCCATGGGGTCACCCTGGAAACAGCGAAGGACCGGCCCGCAGCGCCTTTGCCAGCGAAAACAGAGCTTGGGATGGCCGCATGTGTCCAGAATAAATCTACCATGTTCGAAGGACGGTTTCTGTATTGCATATGTGTATTATATATGTAGAGGGACGAAGTGGCTCAGTGGCTAAGACATTGAGATTGTCGATCGAAAAGTCGGCAGTTCAGCGGTTCGAATCCCTAGTGCCGCGTAACAGGGGGAGCTCCTGTGACTTGTCCCAGCTTCTGCCAACCTAGCAGTTCGAAAGCACGTAAAAAAAATGCAAGTAGAAAAATAGGGACCCCCTTTGGTGGGAAGGGAACAGCGTTCCATGTGCCTTTAGCGTTGAGTCATGCCGTCCACATGACCACGGAGATATCTTTGGACAACGCTGGCTCTTCGGCTTTGAAATAGAGATGAGCACCTGCCCCCTAGAGTCAGGAATGACTAGCACATATGTGCGAGGGGAACCTTTACCTTTATCTTAGGGAAGTGAATACCACCCTGGGCAGAGTGCTCGGGCCAACCACAGGCGCCCCTGACACGAGTGACATCAAGAAACCCACCACTGACATGGACTTGAAGAAACAGAAACAGAGACTCAGGTGCTAGTTTTAAATAAACCATCTGCTTTTATTTGACTTTCCTCTGTACAAAAATCAATTTGCCCTTTGCGTTTAAATCCTTCCTTTGCTTATAATTCTACAACTGAGAAAACCAGATTGAGCCGGCCAGGTTCTCTGCTAATTCTCTTGTCCCCTTTGTGGCTCGGTGTTGACCTTCCTTCATTTCTTCACAAAAGGGAAGCCACGCCTGCGAAAGGAAAGACGTGACAAGTTGACGTCAACCTGCAAGAGGTTTTCACAAAAGCGATGGAGACGCACTGGCTGAACAGGGCCCTGAATTGCACCCAAGGACGGACAGGGAATGAGGATGGAACGTCTGCCCTCTCAAGCAGAGTTCTAACGTTTCAGATGGGAGGGAGGGAAGGAGGGAGGGAGGGAGGGAGGGAGGAAGGAAGGAAGGAAGGAAGGAAGGAAGGAAAGATGGAAAAGAAGGGGAAGGAAGGAAGGAAGGAGAAGGGGAAGGAAGGAAGGGTTAGGGTTATGAAGGAAGGAAGGAAGGAAGGAGAAGGGGAAGGAAGGAAGGGTTAGGGTTATGAAGGAAGGAAGGAAGGAAGGAGAAGGGGAAGGAAGGAAGGGTTAGGGTTATGAAGGAAGGAAGGAAGGAAGGAGAAGGGGAAGGAAGGAAGGAAGGAAAGATGGAAAAGAAGGGGAGGGAAGGAAGGAAGGAAGGAGGGAAGGGAAGGGAAGGGAAGGGAAGGGAAGGAAGGATGGAAGGAAGGAAGGAGAAGGGGAAGGAAGGGTTAGGGTTAGGGTTAGGGTTAGGGAGGGAGGAAGGAAGGAAGAAGGGAGGGAGGGAAGGAAGGAAGGAAGGAAAAAAGGAAAAGAAGGGGAAGGAAGGGTTAAGGTTAGGATTAGGGGAAGGAAGGAAGGAAGGAAGGAAGGAAGGAAGGAAGGAAGGAAGGAAGGAAGGAAGGAAGGAAGGAAGGAAGGAAGGAAGGAAGGAAGGAAGGAAGGGATAGCCTGATTAGCACAAGAAAAAAAATTGCCTCTGCCTCCCAGCAATGTGCCTCCTTGCAGCAAACAGCCTGTTTCAGTTTCAGTTTCAGCACATCCCGATTAGCACAAGAAAAAAAAATCTGCCTTTGCCTCTCAGCAATGTGCCTCCTTGCAGCAAATGGGGCGTGTGGCAATGGCAATCCCTGCAGCCTGAAACAGCTGATGGTCCGGAGGCCAATCCAACCGACAATCAGCTGCTTGTGCTAATCAGGTTGTGCTGAAGCTGAAACGGGCTGTTTGCTGCAAGGAGGCAAATTGCTGGGAGGCAGAGGCCAAAGGGTAGGGGCCGGCGGGTGGGGCTACATTCGGCGTATAAGGCACACCCAAATTTTCACCCTCTTTTTTTGGGGGGGGGGAGTGTGTCTTATACTCCGAAAAATACGGTAATTGAAATCCTCCATCCATCTAACAGCTTCGGGCCTCTGACAAAGTGAGATGCAGCTCCCCAAAGCTAACCCCTTTTTCATAAGTCGTGGGGCAACCAGACTCCTTCCGACCTTCGCCGTGGGTAATACGCACCGCTAGCTTGCTTGCACTGCTTCAAGGCTTCGTTGAAGCCCTCGCACAAGGTCAGGTCACTCTGGTTAGTCGCACAATCCAGGAACTGCCTCATCTCGTAGAGGCAAGGTCCATACTGAGATGGCTGGTGGGTTGGTATCTGCCTGGTCTCCTAGAGGCAGCCAAGGAAGAGATAGAAGAAAAGGCCATTAAAAAAAAAAATACTAGACGGTGCAGAAATGGATAGGTTGACATTAAAGATAAAAAATTAAAGAAGATACGGAATATTTTTTTTAACATGGGGTTTGTTTTATCAATGGTTGGATAACGGAGGTAGAAATTAGAAACTGGAAAACATCATTATGTATATGCAAATTGACCCGGAGAATACATTAAGCACTTGTGTATGTTAAAGAGCCTTGGTAGTACAGTGGTCTAAGGCACTCTGTTATTAAGCTGGTTATTAAGATCAGCTGCCCGCAATTACTGCAGGTTCGAATCTCGCCAAGGCTCAAGGTTGACTCAGCCTTCCATCCTTTCTAAGGTAGGTGAAATGAGGACCCAGTTTGTGGGGGCAATAAGCTGACTTTGTATAAATATACAAAAGGATGAAGGCTATTGCTGAGCACATTGTAAGCCGCCCTGAGTCTCCGGAGAAGGGCGGCATATAAATCAAATTAAAAAAAAAAAAAGAAAAAAAAAGAAAAGAAAAATGTATAAATAGAAGAATAGAATAGAATAACAGAGTTGGAAGGGACCTTGGAGGTCTTCTAGTCCAACCCCCTGCTTAGGCAGGAAACCCTACAACACTTCAGACAAATTGTTGTCCAATCTCTTTTTAAAAACTTCCAGTGTTGGAGCATCCACAACTTCTGGTGGCAAGTTGTTCCACTGATTAATTGTTCTAACTGTCAGGAAATTTCTCCTTAGTTCTAAGTTGCTTCTCTCCTTGATTAGTTTCCACCCGTTGCTTCTTGTCCTGCCTTCAGGTGCTTTGGAGAATAGTTTGACTCCCTCTTCTTTGGGGCAACCACTGAGATATTGGAAGACTGCTATCATGTCTCCTCCTAAGCCTTCTCTTCATTAAACTAAAGGTAAAGGTAAAGGTTCCCCTTGCACATATGTGCTAGTCATTCCTGACTCTAGGGGGGCGGTGCTCATCTCCGTTTCAAAGCCGAAGAGCCAGCGCTGTCCAAAGACGTCTCCGTGGTCACGTGGCCGGCATGACTCAACGCCAAAGGCGCACGGAACGCTGTTACTTTCCCACCAAAGGTGGTCCCTATTTTCCTACTTGCATTTTTTACCTGCTTTCAAACTGCTAGGTTGGCAGAAGCTGGGACAAGTCACGGGAGCTCACCCTGTCACGCGGCAATCGGGGTTCGAACCACTGAACTGCCGACCTTTCAATCGACAAGCTCAGCGTCTTAGTCATGCCGGCCACATGACCATGGAGACGTCTTCGGACAGCGCTGGCTCTTCGGCTTTGAAATGGCGATGAGCACCGCCCCCTAGAGCCGGGAACGACTAGCACATATATGCGAGGGGAACCTTTACCTGTTCTTTGAGGAGACCTCGTGCCTCGGAGTTCTTTCGTTTGGGGTTGTGTTACTTGGGGGGACCCCGACAGCTGGCTCTTCCGCTGAACTAACTCAAGGTCCCCCAACGACTTTCTCTGAGACTCCCCAGTTCAGGTCCAGCATCTCCACCACGAGAACCACCTTCCCAATGTCCCCCTTCCTCCTTTCCTACAATTCCCACTTGGACGATCCCCCGAAGCCGATTTCCCCCAACGCTACTCAATGACTTCATGTTGCGGGAAGATCACTGGCAGACCTGACTCCGTTAACGCGTGTTGTGGGAACGGGGCCCCAGGGTTTCTCCAATTTGAGACTCACCTGGACAGGACTGCTAGCCGCTTTGGCGGGCTGGGAGGAGCTGCTGTCGCCACTGAACGCCCCCGTGAGAGCGCCTCCGACCACGTGGCCCACGGCGGAGCCCACGGCCACCCCTGCTGCTGTGGTAGCCATCTGGGCCATCAAGCCAGGTTGTTGAGGCTGAGTCGGGGCGGCCATGGCGGAAGGAGGAGGATGAGCAGGAGGGGGAGCATGAGAAGCTACTGCATTGCTGGGATGGAGAGAGAGAGAGAAAAAGGGAGGAGGTGAGTTTTTGTAGCCTTTATTTTATTTTATTATTATTTTATTTTATTTTATTTTATTATTTTATTTTATTTTATTATTTTATTTTATTATTTTATTTTATTTTATTTTATTTTATTTTATTTTATTTTATTTTATTTTATTTTATTTTATTTTATTTTATTTAATGTAATAAACAACTGCTTTGGATTGTTTTGACAAATAATTCAAGGGGGCAAACATATCCGACAGATGTTCCTCCTCCTATTTTCCCCCACAACAACAACAACCCTGTGAGGTGGATTCGGCTGAAAGAGAGAGACTGGTCCAAAGTCGCCCAGCTGGCTTTGATGGCTAAGATGGAACTAGAATTCACAGTCTCCTGCTGATTAGCCCAAGGTCACCCAATCAGCTTTCATGGCTAAGGAAGGACTAAAAATTCACCATCTCCCTGCTGATTGAATCAGAATCAGAATAGATCTGGAAGTTTTAAAAAACAGTTTAAAAGAGAGGTTATTATACATTATAGTATTATACACCTGAGTATAACCATTATTCTCGTCGTCATACAATATGGTCTTTTTTAAATACATAATGTTGTACGTCATAGCAGGGGTGAAATCCAAAATTTTCCCCTACCGGTTCTGTGGGCGTGGCTTAGTGGGCGTGGCAGGGGAAGGGCATTGCAAAATCTCCATTCCCACCTCACTCCAGGGGAAGGATACTGCAAAATCCCCATTCCCTCCCCACTCCAGGGGAAGGATACTGCAAAATCCCCATTCCCTCCCCACTCCTGGGGGAAGGATATTGCAAAACCTCCATTCCCACCCCACTCTGGGGCCAGCCAGAGGTGGTATTTGCCGGTTCTCCAAACTACTCAAAATTTCCGCTACCGGTTCTCCGAACTGCTCAAAATTTCCGCTACCGGTTCTCCAGAACCTGTCAGAACCTGCTGGATTTCACCCGTGTCACAGTTATAACCATTATTTTCATAGTTGTACCATAACACTCTATACATTTATCTCTATATGTTTTAATCTATAATCACATACAGTCCAATATTACTATTGCTTACGGTATATATTCTTATATGTGTCTATATAACTGTATCTATTTCTATTTTGTTGATCTTATTTCGTTATTCGGTTACTAATCTCTGCATTCCGCTTCTGTTCTCCAGAACTGAAGAAGCTTCTTGGATGAGAAGAGAAATGTTTTCGAGAGAGGAAAAAAAAAACCCAAAACCCAAGTTCAGTTGCCTTTGGGAAAAGCATCTTTGCGACCTGGATGCGAATCTCCAAGATCTTTGGCTGCCCACATGGTAAGGCTTGGCCTTTTCTTCCCACAATGTGTGTGTCTCTCTCTCTCTCACTCACACACACACACAAACACAAAGGATTTAAATAAGACTGAACAGCTCTAAGCTGATCCGTCTGCTTGGAAGCTTCTTTGGGGAGCTTTAAGTAGACTTTGCCACCTTATTTTTGTCACTATGAGCAAGGAGAAATATGTTCCATGCCCCTTCTCACACATACACACACACACACGGCCACAGATGCTCTCACCCTGAGCCCAGCCTACCTCGCAAGGATGTTGTTGTAGAGGAAAAGGGAAAGGAGATCATACTGTGTGTGCCAAGGGAAAAATACTATGTATTTTTGTAAAAATATGTACAAAATAAATGTAAAAATAAAATGTAATATCAAATAGATTAAGACCTGGAGATGCCATTTATTCAGAGTAGGAATGAGCAAAAGAGGGATTTCCAGGAGGCCAAAAAAATGAGATTTATTTGGAGGTGGGGCAAAAAGAAGAGAACTTGATACTACGTAGTTTGAATCCCGAAGAGATCTAATTAAGCGAGATCTAATTGAAGCATCAAAGCGCTCTTGAACATGCCTAAGTTGCTTTTTTTTTTTTTTAACCTTTCTTTGGAAAACAAAAATCACGAGGGCCTTTTTCCCAAAGGAAAATCAACCTCATTGTTTTATCCCACTTTTTAAAAGCTATTTGATCTACTCAAGGCAGAGGACGTCCTCAATAACGTCCTACCTTCTATTTTCACCAGGCGTTTTTCGTCTGTAGCCGTAACGGAGTTGGAAGGGGACCTTAGAGGTCATCTAGTCCAACCCCCCCTGCTCACGCAGGAGACCTCTACTAGGGATTCGAACCGCCGAACTGCCGACTTTTCTGATCAGCAAGCTCAGCGTCTTAGCTATTGAGCAACCTAGTCAGGCTAAAGTTGTCTGTCCAACTTTCATTTTTTTTTTTTACAATGCTTAATTCTGTACGACCTCTACCTTTCTAATAAAGCAAGCTAAAAACCCCAAAAAGATACTCCTGAGCATGCACAGAGTGCTCCCCCTATCCCGCTCCTCGGAGGGAAGAGTCCAAGAGAGAGGGAGGACTCCAAATGCTTTTGAAGTCGGCTGAGACCCACCCGTGGCCTTTTTTATATAAACGCAACCCCCGTCCTAGGAAAGACAGGGCTCCTGAGCATACACAGAGTGCTCCCTGTCTCCCTCCCTTGGAGGGAAGAATCCGTGAGGCTCCCTTCTAAAGAGAAGGAGAAGCCCAAAAGCTTTTGAAATCAGCCGAGACCCACCCGCGGCCTTTTAAATACAAGCAACCCCCATCCTCCCAAAGACAGAGCTCCTGAGCATGCACAGAGGGCTCCCCGTCTCCCTTCCTCGGAGGGAAGAGTCCAAGAGAGAGAGAGAGAAAACCCCAAAAGCTTTTGAAGTCGGCTGAGACCCTACCCGCGACCCCCTTGCCCTCCCCAAGACGGGGCTCTCCTGAGCACGCACAGAGCGCTCTCCGTCTCCCTTCCTCGGAGGGAGGGAGGGAGGGAGGGAGAGAGAGAGAGAGAGAGAGAACCCCAAAAGCTTTTGAAATTGGCTGAGACCCCAGCCGTGGCCTTTTAAACATAAAGCCCCCCCCTCTGTCCTCCCCAAGACGGGGCTCCTGAGCATGCACAGAGCGCTGCCAGTCTCCCTTCCTCGGAGGGAAGAATCCGAGAGAGAGAGAGAGAGAGAGAGAGAGAGAACCCCAAAAGCTTTTGAAATTGGCTGAGACCCCAGCCGTGGCCTTTTAAACAAAGCCCCCCCCTGTCCTCCCCAAGACGGGGCTCCTGAGCATGCACAGAGCGCTGCCAGTCTCCCTTCCTCGGAGGGAAGAATCCAAGGGAGGGAGGGAGGGAGGGAGGGAGGGAGGGAGGGAGGGAGGGAGAGAGAGAGAGAGAGAACCCCAAAAGCTTTTGAAATTGGCTGAGACCCCAGCAGTGGCCTTTTAAACATAAAGCCCCCTCCCTCCTCCCCAAGACGGGGCTCCTGAGCATGCACAGAGCGCTCTCCGTCTCCCTTCCTCGGAGGGAAGAGAGAGAGAGGGGGGGAGAGGGAGAGAGGGAGAACCCGAAAAGCTGAGACCCTACCCGCGACCCCCTTGCCCTCCCCAAGACGGGGCTCCTGAGCATGCACAGAGGGCTCCCCGTCTCCCTTCCTCGGAGGGAAAAATCCAAGAGAGAGAGAGAGAGAGGGAGAGAGAGAGAGAACCCCAAAAGCTTTGGAAGCTGGCTGAGACCCTACCCGCGACCCCCTTTTCCTCCCCAAGACGGGGCTCTCCTGAGCATGCACAGAGCGCTGCCCATCTCCCTTCCTCAGAGGGAAGAGTCCGAGAGAGAGAGAGAGAGAGAGAGAGACCCAAAAGTTTTTGAAATCGGCTGAGACCCCCACCCGTGGCCTTTTAAACATGCCCCCCGTCCTCCCCAAGATGGGGTTCCTGAGCATGCACAGAGCGCTCTCCGTCTCCCTTCCTCGGAGGGAAGAGAGAGAGAGAGGGGGGGGGAGAGGGAGAGAGGGAGAACCCCAAAAGCTGAGACCCCACCCGCGACCCCCTTGCCCTCCCCAAGACGGGGCTCCTGAGCATGCACAGAGCGCTCTCCGTCTCCCTTCCTCGGAGGGAAGAGAGGGAGAGGGGGGGAGAGGGAGAGAGGGAGAACCCCAAAAGCTGAGACCCTACCCGCGACCCCCTTGCCCTCCCCAAGACGGGGCTCCTGAGCATGCACAGAGCGCTCCCCGTCTCCCTTCCTCGGAGGGAAGAGTCAGAGAGAGAGAGAGAGAGAGAGAGAGAGAGAGAGAATCCCAAAAGCTTTTGAAATTGGCTGACCCCCCCCCCACCCGCGACCCCCTTGCCCTCCCCAAGACGGGGCTCCTGAGCATGCACAGAGCGCTCCCCGTCTCCCTTCCTCGGAGGGAAGAGTCCAAGAGAAAAAGAGCTTTTGAAATCGGCCGAGACCCTACCCGCGACCCCCCTTGCCCTCCCCCAAGACGAGCCTCTCCTGAGCATGCACAGAGCGCTTCTCCTGCCTTCTGACCTTGGAGAGGAGTCGTTGGGCTCCTACCGGGTGGGGAGGGAGGGGGGGGGGGAAGAAAGAGTGGGAGGGGGCAAAGCTCGTGTCCTTTTTGGGGAGGGGAGCTGGAAAGGTGGGCAGGTGGGCTACCCTCCCCTACGCCCCTACCTGGCCGGGCGAGGCGCCGCGCTCCGGCTGCCCCTGGGCATGGTTGAGGTCGGTGGCTGCGGTTGCACCGGCTTCTCTGCTCCGAAAGAGACGCCCGGAATCTCCTTGAAACTCCCTGTGACGCAATCGCGTTCTGGAACACCCCCCCCACCCCCCACGTGGTTCAAAGAGGTTCGGAGAGGTTCTTTTGCGCAGGCGCAAACCAGGAGCTCCTGCCCCCCCCTCCTCTCCGCTCGCCGACCCGCCCGTCTCGGCCGCAGAGAGCTAGGAAAAGGATAGAGCGACCAAACGACGATCTCTCGCGGGACTCTTTTAGTGAGAGAATATCATTCCAGCCGTTTTCTTTCTTTGATTTTTTTTTTAAATAAAAACACGTTTCCACTCAAATTTTGCAATACAATAAAAAGAGAAGAGGGAAGCGAAGAGGATGGAAGGAAGGGAAATGGGAGGGAGGATGAAAGAAAAAAAAAGGAAAATGGGAGGGTGTGGAGGAAGGAAAGAAGGAAAAGAGAAAATGGAAGGAAAAAAGGAAATGTGAGGGAGAAGGAAAACGGGAAGATGGAAAGGAAAAAGGAAAACGGGAGGGAGAAGGAAAGAGCGAAGGAAAAAAGGAAATGGGAGAGGAGTAAGGAAAATGAGGGGAAAATGGAGGAAGGAAGGAAAGGAAGAGAAAATGGGAGGAAAAAAAGGAAATGTGAGGGAGAAGGAAAACGGGAAGATGGAAAGGAAAAAGGAAAACGGGAGGGAGAGAAGAAAAGAGCGAAGGAAAAAAATGGGAGAGAAGTAAGGAAAATGGGAGGAAAATGGAGGAAAGAAGGAAAAGAAAATGGAAGGAAAAAAGGAAATGGGAGGGAGAAGGAAAATGGGAGGATGGAAAGGAAAAAGGTAGAGAAGGAAAGAGTGAAGGAAAAAAGAAAATGGGAGAGAAGTAAGGAAAATGGGAGGAAGGAAGGAAAAAAGGGAAGAAAATGAAAGGAAAAAAGGAAAAGGAAGGAATTTAAAAAGGGGAGACAGAATTTTGGCTACTTCTGAGGCACTGTGAAGTGTCCACTCTTCACCATTTGTGTATCTATGGCTCCTTTTGCACTTTCTGGTCTTAAGCCTAACACAAAATTATCATTTAATGGAGACTTTTTTTTTTCCTAACTGGACACCACAGTCCTGGTTTCACTGGGAAACAGAAGGCCTGAAAGCAACTGAGGCCCCTTCCAACTATGTCATTCTGTGGAAACTGAGAGAAGCAACTTACAACTGAGGAGAAATTTCCTGACAGTTGGAACAATTCATCAGTGGAACAACTTGCCACCAGAAGTTGTGAATGCTCCAATACTGGGAATTTTTAAGAAGAGATTGAGTAACCATTTGTCTGAAGTGCTGTAGGGTTTCCTGCCTAAGCAGGGGGTTGGACTAGAAGACCTCCAAGGCCCCTGTGTGATCAAAATTCAGATCCATGGCAAGACTCGTATTTATGACGGTTGCAATGTCCTGGGGTCATGTGATCTCCTTTGGCGACTTAACCGTGGTACTAAACAACTGCAGTGGTTCAACCAGTGGCAAGAAAGGTCTAATATAGGGCAAAATTCACTTAACAGATGTTTCACTTAACAACAGAAATTTGGGGGCTCCATTGTGAGCATAAGTCGAGGATTACCTGTGTACACACACTAAGCTAATCAAAAGAACCGGGTTATAAGGGAATGATTAAGCCATCAAAAGCCTAACTCGGGTTAATGAGACAAGCTTTAGAATGGAACAATTCAGAGCTAATCCAGCTTCTATGGATTAAGGAACAGCATAAAAAGTGAAGGCAACCCTCATTTTTAATGGAAAACTTCTCAACAAGAGCAAAGCAAATCCATAAAGGCAGATACTTTCGCTTCTCAATGGGCAGCTACGATATCAGTGAATTAAGTATAACTAAATATGGTGGCTATGTACTCTATTTAACAGCAATTTAGAGGGGAGGGGGAAAAAAACAACAATATCCAGAAATGTTATCGGTAAAACGAGAGAAATCCAACTGGAACCATCCCGGCCTTCTAAAACAAACATGAGAATATCCAGTTAACAGCAGAGTTCATCGAGATAACCAAAATCTCTAAACAAACTGTTGAGTTGGGTGGGATCCGTAGCCAAATTCCTCTTTGATGGAAAATCACTGGAAGGAAGAGATTTTACAGGATGCTTTGGTTGCAAACCTCGGTGAACCTGCTCCGTCTCAAACTTACGGTAAGAGATGTTTATTATATTCCAAATTTATGATATTCATAAATTTATGAAGTGCGTAAGATCTCCGACCTCCAGGTATTTCGTTGTGCACTCAAGACCCTGTTGTTCTGCCAGGCTGGGCTATCAACATAACAATTTTAAATTGGGTTTTAAATGCCTGGGGTTTTAAATTGAGCCGAATTCATTTAATAATTTTAAGCTATTTTAACTGATGTTGTCTTTGTGTTTTTAATAGGCTGTACACCGTCCTGAGTCCTTCCGGAGAAGGGCGGTATAGAAATAAAATTATTCTATTCTATTCTATTCTCTATTTCTCTGGGACCTTCCAGATGCATTGAGCTGCACAATCCCATTGCTCGCTAGAAATACTGCAGTTATCATTCCACTGACTCTATAGGAACGCAGATTGGCGTGTCCTACACCAAATCTTTGGCACTTGTGCCCCCTTTTTTTTAGGCAAGGAAGGAGAAATTCCCCTTCACAACCAGCTAAATTGCTCAGATAATATCAAGATGTTATAGGAAATGGGTGTTTTCTATTCTCAGGATCAAAACTCCTCAAAAGTAGCAATGCAACGTATAATCCAGTTGCATAAACCATAAAGGCTGCTATATAATGAATTAACGTAGATTAATGCATGTTACCAATTCAATGGGAATGTGTTTTCAGTAATGCATCCGGAGTAAAGCAGGCCATTTATTCTAAGGGGAGAATTTCCAAGGAAGAGGAACTAGGGCACGAAACCAGAGGCGATTTTATTTCCCAGACAGCTGCTCGTAGAGTTTGGGCACGTAATCGTCCCACTCGGCTTGGTAGCAGGTGCCCGCGATGGGGGAACCCAGCTTGTATTTCTTGCGGAAGGTCGCTATTTTGAAGTTGCCACGTTTGTCCCCCGAACGGTTGCTCAGGATGGGCTCGTTGCAACTCAGCTGCTGGGGCTGCTCGTAAACCAGCCAGACATAGCGATGAAGGCCTGAAAATGCACGGGAGAAAAAAAAATAAGCAGCAGAAACCTCTTTTAAAGTGGGTTCAATCCAGACCTCTGCCCGCTTCCTTAGAGCTGCTGGGGAGTCAAGCATGCATGCCAATTTGAGGATGAATTGGATGGAGGGAAGGGGCAATGAAGGGAAGGAGGGAGGGATGGGAGGATGGATAGATAGGAGGAAGGATAAGAGGATGGATGATGGAAGGAGGGATGGAAGATTGCATGGAGAGATAGATGGATGGATGGATGGATGGATGGATGGATGGATGGATGGATGGGAGGAAGGATAAGAGGATGATGATAGATGGAGGGATGCATTAGAATTGGATGGAAGGAGGGGATGTGGATGGCTGGGAGGGAGGATGGATGGATTAATAGATGGGAGGAAGGATAAGAGGATGATGGATGGGAGGATGGATGGAAGATTGCATGGGATGGAATTGGATGGGTGGTGGATGGATGGATGGATGGATGGCAGGATGGGAGGTTGGATGAATGGATGGGAGGATGGATAGATAAGAGGATGGATGGAACATTGCATGGAGAGATGGATGGATGGATGACGAATGGATGGAAGGTGGGTGGATGGATGGATTGATAGATGGGAGGAAGGATAAGAGGATGATGGATGGGAGGATGGAGGGATGGAAGATTGCATGGGATGGATTGGAATTGGATGGGTGGTGGATGGATGGATGGATGACAGGATGGGAGGTTGGATGAATGGATGGGAGGATGGATAGATAAGAGGATGGATGGAACATTGCATGGAGAGATGGATGGATGGATGACGAATGGATGGAAGGTGGGTGGATGGATGGATTGATAGATGGGAGGAAGGATAAGAGGATGATGGATGGGAGGATGGAGGGATGCAAGTTTGCCTGGGATGGATTGGAATTGGATGGGCGAGTGGATGGATGGATGGATGGCAGGATGGGAGGTTGGATGAATGGATGGGAGGATGGATAGATAAGAGGATGGATGGAAATTGCATGGAGAGATGGATAGATGGATGACGAGTGGATGGAAGGTGGTTGGATGAAAGGATGGACAGATTGATGGGAGGAAGGATAAAAGGATGATGGATGGGAGGATGGAAGATTGCATGGGATGGATTGGAATTGGATGGATGGGTGGGTGGGTGGGTGGATGGATGGGAGGTTGGATGGATGAATGGATGGATGGATTGATAGATGGGAGGAAGGATAAAAGGATGATGATGGATGGGAGGATGGAAGATTGTATGGAGGGATGGATGGGAATTGGATGGATGGATGGGAGGAGAGGATGGACAAGAGGAAGAATGGATGGATCTATCATCCATCTCCTATCATGCAACCATCTCCTATCTATCTATCTATCTATCTATCTATCTATCTATCTATCTATCTATCTATCTAGTTATAAGTTGAGATACTTGTTCAGTAGCCACTTTTTGAAAGGTAATGCATATAGCAACTTTGCCTTGAAAGGGAACTGCTGGCCACATACCTGTTCCTTTGGGAGGCCCAGATCCAACATAGTCAGACAAAACCTGCCCACTTGTGATATCATTTCCTCTCATGTTGGTCACCAAAAAGTGGTGCCACTCCCTAAAAAAAAGAGAGAGAGAGAGAGAGAGAGAAGAGAAGAGAAGAGAAGAGAAGAGAAGAGAAGAGAAGAGAAGAGAAGAGAAGAGAAGAGAAGAGAAAAGAATTGGGTCTCTGCATCTGCAAGTCCCAGCTTGCAACATGCGAAGAAATGCTCCTCTTCACAGGGGTCTCCCTGCACTTTCCAAGCACCCCCCTCCCAAACTCACTTACCTGAATTTGGGGGTTTTCCTGCTGGGTGCATCAGGATCTGTAAGAGCCAAAGTGTAGAATTTATCCGGGCTGCAATTCTCCCACTCGATCAGGGTCGGCCGATTCTTAACCTGCCCAAATAAACAAGAAATTTAAAAAAAAATTGCTCCTCTTTTAAAACAGGGGGGAAAAAAAACAAAAGAAAGACAGGGCAGAAGAAATGACTTAAGTCAGCTCTATAGTTTAAGAGTTACCAATGTTTTCTCCCACTGTAGACAGCCTGCATTTTCAGCAAATGACGGACAGGCATAATAATAATAATAATAATAATAATAATAATAATAATAATAATAATAATAATAATAATAATAATAATAATAATAATAATAATAATAATAATAATAGCAGCAGCAGCAGCAGCAATACCCAAAGGGCTACCCCGCTATTTAGAAATTCTAAATTTGCCGGACTTGAACATTTTGACTCTACAAAAAACCACCTTGCTCGGAACAGCTTACATCCTCCGACGATACCTTAACAGTTCCTAGGTCCTTGGTTAGGACTCGAGCTGCTGAGCTATTAACCAGCCTCAAAGGCTGTGAATCTCACTAAAGATTAACCAATAATAATAGTGGGCATTTCTTGTTCCTGTAAGTGGAAATTGATGCTTAAAAGCAGTTTCTCAATCTCAGCCACTTTTTTATTTTATTTTTAATTTTTAATTTGCTTTATATTATACTTTTAAGATATTTGGACTTCTGTTCCCAGAATTCCCCAATTGATAAAAATATTTTTAGCTCAGGGTTGAACTGTGGGGTCCTTGGTGCTCTCTGCTTTCTTGCAGACATTTCATTACCCAACTAGGTAACATTATCAGTGCTAGAAGGGAGTCAGGTGTGCGATGAGGAGGAGGAGGAGGAAGAGTTGAAGGAGAAAGGATAGACTGTGGGCTCCTTGGTGCCCTCTGAGCATCAAGGTTGTTTCTTATAGACATTTCATTACCAAGCTAGGCCACATCATCAGTTCACTGGTATTACCTATAATGAAACATCTGCAAGAAAACAACCAAGCTCAGAGAGCACCAAGCCCTCCTCCACCTCTTCCATGCAACCCCCTCTCCCTCCTAACACTGATGATGTTACCTAGTTGGGTCAGGAAAGGTCTGGAAGAAAAAAAAAACCAAGTTCAGAGAGCACTGAGGATGCCACAGTCCTTCCACCACCACCTCCTCCTCCTCCTCTCCACAAACGCAACTCCCTTCTAGCATTGATGATGTTACCTAGTTGGGTAATAAAAGGTCTGGAAAAAAACAACCGAGCTCAGAAAGCACCAAGGATGCCACAATTCTTCAACAGAATTAACTTGAATAGTAATAGAGATTGGAAAACCTTATTTTGTGAAGGGGGTGGACTGTGTTATTATTTATTTATTTATTGGTTCGATTTATATGCCGCCCTTCTCCGGAGACTCAGGGTGGCTTACAATGCGTTAAGCAATAGCCTTCATACTTTTGTATATACCTGCTTAGTAGGGCTTTCGGGGCTCCCCTTAAGCGGTGTTCTTTTTTATACAAAGTCAGCTTATTGCCCCCACAATCCTGGTCCTCATTTTACCTACCTCGAAAGGATGGAAGGCTGAGTCAACCTTGAGCCTGGTGAGATTCGAACTCGCAGTAATTGCAGGCAGCTGGAAGCTAAGTGCTAACTTTAACAGCACTTTAGTCCGCTGCACCACCAAGGCTCTTGATGTGTTCAGTGGGATATAAGGAAATTAAGATTTTAAACCGTCCCTTGTCTCCACGTTTTAGTATCATAAATTAGCTGACGTGCCTCCGGATAAATCATTATTATATCGAAAGGCAGTCGATTTGACAACACATGGGAAGCTGGACATCTGCAAACGTGGAAGCCGGTTGAATTTAAAAAAAAAAAAAATAAGCCACCATTTGGGTTTAGAAATTAAACCGTGGGGTCCCTCTAACCCAGATACGCCCCCCTCCCCAGGCTAAAACTGTTGTAGAAAGGGAAGACTGAACAACATTCCTTGGTCAGCCAGAGACAGTTTTATTGCGCAGTTTCAGAATCAGATTTGTATCTGCAATTCTGAACAAAGGAAGAGTTCCGATACAACTGCTTTTATACATATCCAAGACAAAAGGATTTTGCTGGCACAGCAGTTTTCCATATATGGTTAACATACATTTGTTATATGATAATGGACACTTTTTAATTACTAATTCCTACATTAATTTATAGTACATGAGATAATCTTAGTTAAACATCCTCCTCTTCTGTAATCACTGATGCATAGATTCATGGCTGGCCTTGGATTAATAAGTAACTTTTTGATTCAGATGGATGTCTCTGCATCCTTGACAGATAGGCCCTTCAGAAGATATATGTTGCCAAGAATGGAATTTAGCTGACAGTGTAATCTCTGAACAAGCACATTTCTTTCTTATAATAATGTGAATAAAGAGGGTCCCTCCAGTGTTCATATAGCTGACCCTATACCATTCACATTATTCACATTTTTTTAAAAAAATTTGATTTATATGCCGCCCTTCTCCGGAGACTCAGGGCGGCTTACAATGCGTTAAGCAATAGCCTTCATTCTTTTGTATATTTATACAAAGTCAGTTTATTGCCCCCACAAACTGGGTCCTCAATTTACCTACCTTAGAAAGGATGGAAGGCTGAGTCAACCTTGAGCCTTGGAGAGATTCGAACCTGCAGAAATTGCAGGCAGCTGTGTTAATGACAGGGTGCATTAAACCACTGTACTACCAAGGCTCCTTTATTCTATTATTATTATTCTATTATTCACCTTCTTCACTTTAAAACGGCTGTCAAACGCAAAACGATTTTGCATTGCAAGTTCAATATTTTGCAATATTCCCTTTAGCGTCCAATTTAGCTCAAGGCTCGGTGTTGCAACGCGCGTAGCCTTCACACCCATCCACCCACCCGCTTCAAGCTGCTGGTCTCTGCCTCTCTTTTGGGAAGATGCCATCTTGGCAATGGGCGCCTTTTTTATTTTTAGGGTGGGCTTTTTTAAAAAAAAAAAAAAAAATTTGCAACCTTGCTCGTCTCTCTTCTATTTTAAGGCCAGGCTAAAAAAACAAAAAGCAAAAAAAAAACGATTTTGCAAACAAACCGTTTGCATTAAAAACGATCGCGTGCCTTTTATTTTATTTTATTTTTTTCCAAAAAAGCCACGCAGGATTCTCGGGCCTCCTAAGGATCGTGCCAAGCTAGGGAGGCCATAATGCACGTTGAGATGCATGCATTTTTTTTTTTAAAAAAAATACACATTTCTTTGCAAGTTGCAAATAGCCGAGTCGCCCGAGAAGGGCGTCCAAATTGCCTCCCGGTTGCAAATTTGTGGCACGTTGGCCGTTTGCAACCAAGGGAAGACTGCGGGATCCTATATACCGGGATTGCAAATTTGGGGGGGGTCGGAGAAAATCTGAAATGATCCAGATGCAGGTCAAATAATGCATCGACTCCTGCAAAAGCGGAGCTCCTTTATTGGGGGGAGCGGGGTGTCCCCTAATTTTAACCGTTGCAAGCGTGGCGCTCGGAAACGCTTTTGCAGACTGGATTTTGGAAGCCCCGCGCCGGTGCATAAGGGGGAAAAAAAAAACGTGCGTGGAAATTCGAGGGCGTGGAGGGAAGGAAGGGATTGTGCAAAAGCCCCCAGCTCAATTCCAGGCCGAAGGACGAGAAAAGGGCGTCCCTTTTTGCAAAGGGCGAGGGGGAAAAGCGATGCAACTTTGCAACCCCTTGCAGGCGGCCCCTTACTACCCCTTTACTACCTGGGTGGGTGTAAGCACTTGACCGAGCTCCTCGATTTCCAACGTCCCGTAGCGGACCCGCAGAGGTTGCATCGGCTTGTCTTCCACCTCGGGGAGGTTTAATGAGCCTCCCCAGCCGCTCAAATCTACCGGCATAGTTGCACCAAAGGGACGAACTCCCAAGACCTTCTTCCCAGCTCGCTGCACCAAGCAAACGCAGCGCGCGAGACTCATCCAGCTCAGTGCGGGGAGCCTTCGGAGTGGCAGGTTGCTCCTCCAATCCCAGGCAGAGGGACCTCTCTTTCTTGGCTCCTATTGGCCGAGGTGGGGCTCAGGGGCTCGGCCCTGTCGGAAGAAGGGACCTCTGGGAGTTGAAGTCCCGGAATGCTTGCATGGGGCATTCTGGAGATTTGTAACCTAGCCATTATTTTTTTTTAATTTGATTTATATGCCGCCCTTCTCCGGAGACTCAGGGCGGCTTACAATGCGTTAAGCAATAGCCTTCATCCTTTTTGTATATTTATACAAAGTCAGCTTATTGCCCCCACAAACTGGGTCCTCAATTTACCTACCTTAGAAAGGATGGAAGGCTGAGTCAACCTTGAGCCTGGCGAGATTCGAACCTGCAGTAATTGCAGGCAGTTGGTCTTAATAACCAGCTTAACAACAGGGTGCCTTAGACCACTGTACTACCAAGGCTCTTCAATTTTCAAGTTGAGAAGCTGTTTTTAGAGCGATTAAAAGCATACGGGCCAGGGGTGAAATCCAGCAGGTTCTGCAGAACCGGTAGTGGAAATTTTGAGTAGTTGGGAGAACTGGCAAATACTACCTCTGGCTGGCCCAAGAGTGGGGTGGGAATGGAGATTTTGCAATATCCTTTCCCCAGGAGTGGGGAGGGAATGGGAATTTTGCAATATCCTTCCCACCGGAGTGGGGAGGGAATGGGGATTTTGCATTATCCTTCCCCCAGGAGTGGGGAGGAAATGGGGATTTTGCAGTATCTTTCCCCTGGAGTGGGGTGGGAATGGAGATTTTGCAATATCCTTCCCCCAGGAGTGGGGAGGGAATGGGGATTTTGCAGTATCCTTCCCCCAGGAGTGGGGCGGGAATGGAGATTTTGCAGTATCCTTCCCGTGCAGTGGGGCGGGAATGGAGATTTTACAGTAACCTTCCCCTGCCACGCCCACCAAGCCACATCCACAGAACAGGTAGTAAAAATTGTTTGAAACCCACCACTGCCTTGGGGGTCTCTGAGCTTGGTTGTTTTCTTGTAGATGTTTTATTACCCAACTAGGTAACATCATCAGTGTTAGAAGGGAGTGGGGTTTGCTGAGACGAGAAGGAGAAGGGAGTATAGGGCTCCTAATGCTAAGGTTAGTTGTTTTCTTCAAGGTGTTTCACTGCCGAGCTAGTTAACGTCATCAGGTTCATTCTGCCCACCTATCCGACGTTATAGTGTCCCATTTATCCATGTTGTTGACACTCTGCGCATGCTCGGAGTTGGAGCGTGTGAAACGGTAGCGAAGATAAGTGAATACCAACCCTGGTGGGGACCCAAGGCTGTGGGGTCCCTTCAGACCCCAGACAGCACCCCCTGGTGTCTCTCTTCACACCATTAGCAGCCATGCCTGCAGAGATAACAGAATTTTCTAGCTTGGCACACTGCACCAAAGGTGAATGACTCAGGAGGGATGACTCCAGAATAAGCAAGGAGAAGTCGGTTCTGATGGATTCGGAACCTGGCCCTGCCCTGTCATGGATTCAGCAGGCTCAGGACCCACAAAATCATAGGGGCTGGAAAGAATAGAATGGAATGGAATGGAATAGAAATAGAATGGAAGGGAATGAAATAGAAATAGAAATAGAAATGAAGGGAAGGGAAGAAGGAAGGAGAAGAGAAGAGAAGAAGAAGAGGAGAAGAGAAGAGGAGAGGAAGAGGGAAGGAGAAGAGAATTAGAAGAGAAGGGGAAGGAGAATAGAATAGAAAGAGAAGGGAAGAAGGAAGGCATAGAATAGAATAGAATAGAATAGAATAGAATAGAATAGAATAGAATAGAATAGAATAGAATAAGATTTAAATAGAATAGAATAGAATAGAATAGAATAGAATAGAATAGAATAGAATAGAATAGAATAGAATAGAATAGAAAGAGAAGGGAAGAAGGAAGGAATAGAATGGAATAGGAATAGAATAGAATAGAATAGAATAGAATAGAATAGAATAGAATAGAATAGAATAGAATAGAATAGAATAGAATAGAATAGAATAGAATAGAATAGAATAGAATAGAATAGAATAGAAAGAGAAGGGAAGAAGGAAGGAATAGAATGGAATAGGAATAGAATAGAATAGAATAGAATAGAATAGAATAGAATAGAATAGAATAGAATAGAATAGAATAGAACAGAACAGAACAGAACAGAACAGAACAGAACAGAATAGAATTCTTTATTGGCCAAGTGTGATTGGACACACAAGGAATTTGTCTTTGGTGCATGTGCTCTCAGTGTACATAAAAAGACAAGATACATTTGTCAAGAATCATAAGGTACAACACTTAATGACAGTCATTAAGTGTTGTACTTCTGCTCAAGCAGGGGGTTGGACTAGAAGACCTCCAAGGGCCCTTCCAATTCTGTCATTCTGCATTTGTACTTCGTCGGAGGTTCACAGCTGGGTCCTCCTTGATCCAGCTGTACCCGACTTACAACCATTCATTTAGTGACCGTCCAAAGCAGGGGTGAAATGCTCCCGGTTCGGACCGGATCACTCGATCCGGTAGCGATGGAGGTGGGTGGTTCAGAGAACCGGTAGCAAAAATCCCTGCCCCACCCCCCACCCCCCATGCCCAGCTGAGCCGCGCCATCATCAGAGGCTTTTATATATATATATATTTTAAAAGCATTTTTTTCTACAACCTCTTCGGCCGAAAAAATGCTTTTAAAAGTAAAAAAAAAAAAGCCTCTGATGATTGCGTGGCTCAGCTGGGATCCTCAGAGGCTTTTAAAAGCATTTTTTTCTACAACCTCTTCAGAGGTTGTAGAAAAAATGCTTTTAAAAGCCTCTGAGGATCCAAGCTGAGTTGCCTGATCGACAGAAGCTTTTTTTTCTTTTCTTTCACGGGATCAAAATTAAGCCTCTTGGCAACAACTTCATATTTAGGATGGTTGCAAATGTCCCCGGAGTTGTGAGATTCCCCCTTTTGCCACTTTCTGACAAGCAAAGTTCAACGGAGAAGCCAGATTCGCTTAACAACCGGGTTACTCACTTAACAACGGCAATGGATTCCCTTAGGGACGGCGGCCAGAAAAGTCCTAACTTGCATTGAAAGAAATGTCTCCCTTAGCCACATCAGTGGGGGGTGGGGGGTGTTGCTCCATTGTGGCCGTAAATCGAGGACCACCTGTCCCCGGTGGCTGGGAAGTTCCCACTCACCTGCGGGCGCCAGGTAAATCAAGAAGGAGCCCGCCCGCAGCCGCTCCGCCTCCGAAACGGGGGAAGTTTCCCCGCCTCTCTCCATCCACACTGCCCGCCCTCCCCAGCCGTAAATCCGCGGAGCTGAGCCGGCTGGCTCTTCGGTTCCCCCAGTCCGAGCTGCCATGGCGAGCGGGGTGGCCGCCTGCGTCCTCTCGGTCCTGGCCCTTGCCTGGCGCGGCGGCGCTGCAGGTACCGATCGGCGGGGCAGGAGAGGGCAGGGGCAGGTGGCAAGGTTGGAGAGGTGGCAGCTGAGCCGGGAAGAGCCCGGGTGGGATGGTGGGTGGGTGGGTGGGTGGGCTTCCATATGGAAAGGAGACCACGAGGAGATTTCCCCGGGAAGAGGGACTCCTAGACTACACGGGGGGGGGGGGGATCCAGTTAAAGCATCTTTCTTACGCCTCCGCCAGGATCCTTCTCCACTAAGGACGAAGGAGACGTCGCCTTTACTTTGGGTTTTTCTGCCCGAACAAGGATTGTTAACTCTCGCCTCCCTTCCGAAGTTTCTGCGGGATGGGATCGCCGCCCCGGGATCCCCTTTCGCCTTAAATCCGATGGATTGGTTTATTTGCAACGATCGGGGAACGCTTGGCGTAAATAGATCACAGATCCGCCGACTTTTAAACCGGTCGGGATTTAGAGGGATTGATAACCTCGTTCGTCTCTCTTCCCCCCCCCCCCCCCCACACTCTCCCGACCCACTCACAACGACAAAATTTTCAGGAATACTGCAGACTTCGGGGTTTTTGTTTTATTTTATTTTATTTTTCTTTCCCCAAGCTTCAAAAGAGCTTCCGGTCACAATTGCCTGTTCTATTTTTTCCGAAGTCTAAAGTTGGAGAGGAGAGGGGGCAGGGGAGTCGGATGCCTAATTTTTCTACGGTTATTTTATAGTCGTATTGCTAATTGTTGGGTGAGGGTGAGGGTGAGGGTGAGGAAGGGGCAATTGATAAGTTTGCCCCTGTTTCTGTTAGGAAAGAGGACAAGAAGTAAAACGCTTTTGTGAAAAAGGAAAAGAGGAGAGAGAGAGAGAGAGAGAGAGAGAGAGAGAGAGAGAGAGAGAGAGAGAGAGAAGAAATGCAAAAAAAGGAAAGAAAAAGGGAGAGAAAGAAATAAAGACAGGAGAGAGAGAAAACAAGAGAAAGAAGAAAGAAAGAAAGAGAAAGAAAGAAAAAGAAAGGTAGATAGGTAGTAGGAAGGAAGGAGAAAGAAAGAAAGAAAGAGAAAGAAAGAAAGAGAAAAAGAGAAAGAGAGAGAGAAAAAATAAGAAAAGGAAGGAAGGAAGGAAGAGAAAAAGGAAGGAAGGAAGGTAGTAGGAAGGAGAAAGAGAGAGAGAGAAAAAAACAAGGGAAGGAAGGAAGGAAGGAAGGAAGGAGAAAGAAAGAGAGAAAACAAGAAAAGGAAGGAAGGAAGAGAAAAAGGAAGGAAGGAAGGTAGTAGGAAGGAGAAAGAAAGAGAGAGAGAGAGAGAAGGAAGGAAGGAAGAAAGGAAGGAAGGAAGGAAGGAGAAAGAAAGAGAGAGAAAAAACAAGAGAAGGAAGAAAGGAGGGAAGGAAAAAAGGAAGAAAGAAAGGTAGTAGGAAGGAGAAAGAAAGAAAGAAAGAAAGAAAGAAAGAAAGAAAGAAAGAAAGAAAGAACCTGTGAATAGAAAACAGATAGAATTACAAAAAGGAAACTAGAATGAATTTGTGAATTGGACAAAATTCAACCCAGGTTCTTCCTGGTCAACCCCAGCGTGCAAAAATAGCCAGAGGATGATGAATTTATAGGTGATTTTCCCAGTGTTTTTTCAGTCTGACCCGTTCAACCAAGCTAAGCAGACTGACAGAATGAAAAATTTAAAACGCTGCTATTTGTACGCAGAGCTCCGAGGGAGGAATGGTACCGTTGGACACAGACTTCATCGAGCAGGATGAGTCTGCATTCTGCTTGGCAAGGATAAAAGCTTTTAGTGGAACTGTGATGCTCTCCTCTCCTCTCATATGCGCTTCCAAGAGTCGATGGGATTTCGGTGCACTTTGTTAAAACTTAGCACACCCTATTTGATTTACTCAAGTGTGTCTAAATCGTGGCTTCGGGTGACATGCCCAATGTATTTTGTGTTTATATCCTGCCTTTATTGTACAAATAACTTGGCGAACATATCCAGCACACTTCCTTCCTCCTACCTCACAACAACCCTGTGAGGTAGGTTGGGCTGAGAGGGAGGGAGTGAACCAAAGTCCCCCATCTGGCTTTCATGACTAAGGTCGGACTAGAACTCACAGTCTCCTAGTGGTTGGCCCAAAGTCACTCAATTGACTTTAATGCCTAAGGTGGGACTAGAACTCACAGCCTCCTAGTGGTTGGCCCAAAGTCACTCAATTGACTTTAATGCCTAAGGTGGGACTAGAACTCACAGCCTCCTAGTGGTTGGCCCAAAGTCACTCAATTGACTTTAATGCCTAAGGTGGGAATAGAACTCACTGCCTCCTGCTGATTGGTCCAAAAGTCACCCAGCGGGCTTTCATGGCTAAGGCGGGACTAGAACTCCCAGTCTCCAAGTGATTGGCCCAAAAGTCCCCCAACTGGCTTTCAAGATTAGAACTCACTGTCTCCTGCTGGTTGGCCCAAAAGTCCCCCAATTGACCTTCATGCCCAAGGCAGGACTAGAATTCACAGTCTCCTGCTGATTGGCCCAAAAATCACCCAGATGCCTTCAGGCCTAAGGTGAGACTAGAACTCACAGCCTCCTGGTTTCTAGTCTGCTACTTAACCATTAGACCAAACTGACTCTCAATGCTAGGCTAGGTAAAGGTAAAGGTTCCCCTCGCACATATGTGCCAATCGTTCCTGACTCTAGGGGGCGGTGCTCATCTCCGTTTCAAAGCCAAAGAGCCAGCGCTGTCCGAAGACGTCTCCGTGGTCATGTGGCATGACTCAATGCCAAAGGCGCATGGAACGCTGTTCCCTTCCCACCAAAGGTGGTCCCTATTTTTCTACTTGCATTTTTTTACCTGCTTTCGAACTGCTAGGTTGGCAGAAGCTGGGACAAGTCACGGGAGCTCACCCCGTTACGCGGCACCAGGGATTCGAACCGCTGAGCTGCCGACCTTTCGATCGACAAGCTCGGCGTCTTAGCCACTGAGCCACCGCGTCCCTTTTAATTTTAATTTTAATGCTAGGCTGGATGGATGGAAATTTTAACTCCGTGTTTTGCAACCTCGGCAACTTTTAAGGCAATGTGGACTTCCGCTCCCAGAAATGAGAAAGCTTAGATAAATAAACAAACTTTATCTCCCCCCAGAAACTGAAGAAGTGGCAGTCGGCGAACTGAACGGGGAAGTGTCCCTCCGATGCTGGAACGCGTCTTCTCAAGTGTTGTTGGTGCAATGGTTTCAAGGCGAGCCAGGTGCGATTCCCATGCTCTTCTCCTCGGATGGAAAGCTGCCTTCCGACAGCCGCTTGTCCCTAGTGGGAAACAGCTCCCTACACATTTCCGGATTGCGTTTGGAGGACGAAGGTCATTATGTGTGCAGAGAGATACTGGCCGAGACCAACCATACCCACAAGATCCAGTTACTGATGGCCAGTAAGTCTTCCTTCGTCTTGTTTAAAAAGGGTTAAAAAATGCTAGTAAAAAAATGCTACTAGTTCGCCGAACCAGTAGTAAATATATATATATATATATAAAAAAAAGTTCTGACGATCAGCTGACCGATGCGCATTTGTTTGAGCGAATAGGTAGTAAAAAATGCTTTAAAAAAGTTTAAAAAAAAAGAGGTTCCAATGATTATGTGGCACAGCTGTATCCTGGGACACGTATATTCGCCTTCATTCAAACTTATTCCTGTGATACTCACAAAATGCCTTGATTACCATACCCCAATTTTTTTTTTTAAATTTGATTTATATGCCGCCCTTCTCCGAAGACTCAGGGTGGCTTACAATGCGCTAAGCAATAGCCTTCATCCTTTTGTATATTTATACAAAGTCAGCTTATTGCCCCCACAAACTGGGTCCTCATTTCACCTACCTTAGAAAGGATGGAAGGCTGAGTCAACCTTGAGCCTTGGAGAGATTCGAACCTGCAGTAATTGCAGGCAGCTGGTCTTAATAACCAGCTTAAAAACAGGGTGCCTTAGACCACTGTACTACCAAGGCTGTACTACCAAATTTCACTAGCTCTTGGCCAAAGGACTGGGCATTGTAGTCCATATGTACGTGCACATGTGCAGAGACCAGTATAGGGTAGACAGAGGTGGGTTTCAGCAGGTTCTGACCAGTTCTGGCGAACTGGTAGCAGAAATTTTGAGTCATTCGGAGAACCGGTAGTAAAAATTCGGACTGGCCCCGCCTGCATCTATTCTCTGCCTCCCAAGTCCCAGCTGATCGGGAGGAAATGGGGATTTTGCAGTAACCTTCCCCTGGATTGGGGTGAGAATGGAGATTTTATAGTATCCTTCCCCTGCCACGTCCACCAAGCCACGCCTACAGAACCGGTAGTAAAAATGTTGAAACCTACCACTGGTGTGGGGATGCTTGGCAAATATAACAGGGGGAAATATTAACGATGTATGTGAGAATAGGTGTTGCATTAAGTCCACAATCGCCAACCCAACAAGGAAGGTCATAAGAGGTCAGGACTAATTTTATTGTAAAGCTTTTCTCGTAGTTAAAGTGCTGGCCTAGGAACCCGTTACCAGGAGATGGTGAGTTCTAGTCAAAAATTTTAGCAAGGGGTTCTCTGCCCGGTTGCTGGGTGGGAGTGGCCATGGTGGGCGTGGCCTAGTAGTAGAATTCAATATAGTTACTGCTCTGGGATAGAAGCAGTTTTTTCAGTCTATTTGTCCTTGTTTTTAGTGTCCTGTACCGTCTGCCAGATGGTAATAGTTCAAAAAAAAAGAGTGCCCAGAATGAGATGGATCTTTAACTGGAGGTTTTCAAGAAGACACCGGACAGCCATTTGTCCAAGATAATATAGGGGTCTCCTGTTTGACCAGAGGGTTGGACTAGAAGACCTTAACAGTAACAGAGTTGGAAGGGACTTTGGAGGTCATCTAGTCCAACCCCCTGCTCACGCAGGAGACCTAAACTAGGGATTCGAACCGCCCGAGCTGCCGACCTTTCTGATCGACAAGCTCGGCGTCTTAGCCGCTGAGCCATCTAGCCACTGGGTCTCCTGCTTGAGCAGGGGGTTGGACTAGAAGACCTCCAAAGGTCCCTTCCAACTCTTGTTATTCCCTGACTTCGATTGTTTTTCTCCTCAAACCCAACAGGCCAAGTTTGCCATTTCTGCAAATTTACTTAACACTGAATTCCTTCCACGAGACTTCCGCGTTCTCCCAGCTTATTGTGAGCACAATAATCTTTCTGCAGTTACCAGATACAAACCCATATTTCAGCTTCTTATTTGCTTTCAAGGTGTGGCTGGCCCGTAGTTCTGCTCTTTTGCTTACGGAAGGCGAGAGCCGCGCCCCTTTTAACTGGTGCACAACGGCGCCCAGCAAAGGGGGCAGATTTATAGGTGTGCCATATACAGGTCATCCTTGACTTAGAATCCGCAATTGAGACCAGAAGGTTCCTCGCTTAGGAAGGGGTTTGTTGAGTGAATCGTGCCCGATTTTACGGTTATTACCCAAATCACTTTCATTGTTTAAGCAATTGTCGACTGCGTGGTTCACGGTGCAGTGATTTGCTTAACAATCGGGGCACAAAAGATCATACAATTGGCCACTATTCCTTGCTTAGCCAAGGAAATTCTGGACTGAGCTGGGGTCGTAAGCCGAGGACTTACCTGTACATGGAATTGTTTTTTCCAGCATCAGAAAGATAAGGGGTTCCCCCCCCACTTGTCCCAATGTTTCTTCAACAAATCTTTAGATTGGACAACCATGCGTCGGAAATGCGTCTCTATCATCTATCTATCTATCTATCTATCTATCTATCTATCTATCTATCTCATCTATCATCTATATCTATCTATATCATCCATCCATCCATTCATCCATCTATCTCTATCATCTATCTATCATCTCTGTCTATCTCTATCTGTCATCTATCTATCATATCCATCTATCTATATCATCTCTCTCTCTCTCTCTATCATATCTATATCTATCTATCATCTTTATCATCTATATGTATATCTATCATCTATCTATCATATCTGTCTATCTATCTATCATATCTGTCTATCTATCTATCATCTATCTATCTATCTATCTCTATCATCTCTATCATCTATCTATCTATCTATCTATCTATCTATCTATCTATCTATCTCTATCTATCATCTATCTATCATCTATCTATCTATCTATCTCTATCTATCATCTATCTATCATCTATCTATCTCTATCATCTCTATCATCTATCTATCTATCTCTATCTATCATCTATCTATCTATCTATCTATCTATCTATCTATCTATCTATTAATCTATCTATCTATCTCTATCTCTATATCTGTATCTCTCTCTCTGTCGCTGTGTTGTGTGTGTGTGTGTGTCTGAGTGAAGAGCAGGCAACAGAATTTTATTTTCAATGTGTGCCAAAAACGACAACAAAGATTCTCTTATCTATCTTATCTTAATATGTTCTAAACATGATGAGAACATCTCCGGGGCCTCCTTGTTCAGATGAAAGGGGAAGGGAGCTGACCGACCGAGGTGGGATTTTGGTTTGTGGCATGCCAGGTTTCCATCTTTCAATTCAGATAAAGAAAACAGGGCAGGACGTTTAACAGGTGTATTGGAAAATGTCTGCAACCGCCTTAATTCCCACGGGGGCCGCATTGCCAGGAGTTGTCCTTGGCTCAGATCCTAGCTGGCCAGGGCCACCTGCTCCTGGTAACTCTGCCTGCTGTTGTGGTTGTGGAGAAAAGATTTGCTTGGCATGTTGAAGTTACGCCCGCCTCGCCCGGAAGCTGCAACTATTTCAAAATGCAATACTGGTTGTCTTCGGCCACCACCGAGCCCAAAATTTCCATTGCTAAACAAGACAGCTGTTAAGTGAGTTTTTTGCCCCGTTTTATGACCTTCCTTGCCACCGTTGTTAAGTGAATCAAGCAGTCTTTGATGCACGAAACGCAATGAGCAAAATCTTCAGAAATACGAACGGTTGTCTCCTATGACAGCCACTCCCCTTTCCTTCTATTTATTCCCCAGCCAGGGAGGGGACATTCAGCGTCCACATGTGCTTTGCTTCCCGAGTCAACTCCTTGTCCTCCGTTGCTCACCTCTCCTAACTGCCTTACACATACGTGCATCTAAAACAGACCCCAGCTGTTCTTCCTCCTCACTCATCTCAGCCTTTAAAGGCATCTGCCTCTCCGGTGGCTGGAAAGTGTCAGACGGCCCTGGCTCTATCTCTGTGTTCGACACACAGCCTTCCCCAGACTCCAGCACTGGCCCAAGTTTCTCCCCAACCTCCTCATCGTCCGAGTCTGCTGCCAACTCCGCTGGCAGCTGGCGGGCCACAACAACTGTGGCTGAGGGTTTTGGGGAGCTGAGGGTCTTGAGCCTTGCAGATGCACAAGGTCCCACTTCAGGCTCCAAAATCAAATTTTTACGTCAACGTGATAATTAACACTTTTATTTTGACCTACTTGCTTTCCAGGTGGACCAAACCGGATGGAGGTCAGCATATCTCCCACTGGGACATTGCCAAATGGCACCCTTTATGCCAAAAGACATGGCGTCTTGAACTTCACCTGCAGCAGTGACTCTTGGCCTGATTCGGCCACTAAATGGGATTTTAACCCACTTGGTTCCGCGCAGGAACCGTTCACCGATGTCAACGGCTCGCGGAGTTCTTTCGTGCTACAGAACGTCATGCCCAACTACCAAGGGAATTACTCGTGTCTGGCCACCAACTTGTTGAGCCAACGTCAGAAGTCCGTCATCCGTGAACTCCTGGTCTACTGTACGTATGACGAAAAATATCGGCAGGGTGTGTGCCGTAGGTGTTCTTTTTTTCTCCCAGGGGAATGTTGCATTTCTGGAAATGCCCAGAATTGTTGGCTCTGTGCCGTTCCCTAAAGGAATTATTTCCTTGAAGCATTTAAAAAAAGATTAAAAGCATTCAGCATGAGGAATTAAAACATTCGAAGTCAGCAAGAACTAAATGATAACGGATGGACGCTTTTCAAAGAGAGAGCCAACCAGGGGTGAAATCCAGCAGGTTCTGACAGGTTCTGGAGAACCGGTGGTGGAAATTTTGAGAAGTTCGGAGAACCGGCAAATACCACCTCTGGCTGGCCCCAGAGTGGGGAGGGAATGGAGATTTTGCAATATCCTTCCCCCAGGAGTGGGGAGGGAATGGGGATTTTGCAATATCCTTCCCCCAGGAGTGGGGAGGGAATGGGGATTTTGCAATATCCTTCCCCCAGGAGTGGGGAGGGAATGGAGATTTTGCAGTATCCTTCCCCCAGGAGTCAGGAGGGAATGGGGATTTTGCAATATCCTTCCCCCAGGAGTCAGGAGGGAATGGAGATTTTGCAGTATCCTTCCCCCAGGAGTGGGGTGGGAATGGAGATTTTACAGTATCCTTCCCCCAGGAGTCAGGAGGGAATGGGGATTTTGCAGTATCCTTCCCCCAGGAGTCAGGAGGGAATGGAGATTTTGCAGTATCCTTCCCCCAAGAGTGGGGAGGGAATGGGGATTTTGCAATATCCTTCCCCCAAGAGTGGGGAGGGAATGGGGATTTTGCAATATCCTTCCCCCAAGAGTGGGGAGGGAATGGGGATTTTGCAGTATCCTTCCCCTGCCACGCCGGCCAAGCCACGCCCACCAAGCCACACCACGCCCACCAAGCCACGCCCACAGAAACGGTAGTTTAAAAAATTGGATTTCACCAGTGGAGCCAACCTACGATAGAACTAAGGAGAAATTTCCTGATGAGAATGAGAATGAGAATGGTGAGAATGATTCATCAGACTCGCCTCCAGTTGTGGGTGCTCCATCAATGGAGGTTGTCAAAGAGAGACTGAACAACCATTTATGGGAGATGATATAGGGCCGTGATGGCGAACCTGTGGCACGCGTGCCACAGGTGGCATGCAGAGGCCGCTCTGCGGGCACGCGAGCTCTCACCCCAGCTCAGCTCCATCGTGCATGTGCCTGTCTCTCCCGCTGGCCAGCTGGTTTTCGGATCTGTGGCGCGCATGCGTGGGGGGCGGGGCACATGCAGGAGATGTGGCAAGGTGCAGAGGTGTTGCGTACACATGCACAGGGGTCCTGCGTGTAAGTGCAAGGTGCGGGGCGCATGCAGGGGGTCGTGCACACACGTGTGGGGGACAGCGGGGGCAATGCACGCATGTACAGGGGGCAGGAGGAACATGGTGAGTTACGTGCGCATTAGTGGGGGGCAGGGCACCCGGGGGGGGAGTCACGCACGCATTGCATTATGGGTAAGTGCACGAGCGCTTTCATGTTAACATGAACAGATTGCCTCTTCTGCCAAAGTGGTTGTAGGGAAAAAAAAATGCTTTTAAAAGCCTCTGACGATCCCAGCTGGGTTGCCTGATCGTCAGAGGCTTTTAAAAGCTTTTTTTTTTTTTGTATAACCTCTTCGGCCGAAAAAATGCTTTTAAAAGTAAAAAAAAAAAGCCTCTGACGATCGCGCGGCTCAGCTGGGATCGTCAGAGGCTTTTCAAAGCATTTTTTTACAACCTCTTCGGCCGAAGAAGTTGTAGAAAAAATGGTTTTAAAAGTTTTTTTTTAAAAAAAAGTTGGCCACGCCCACTCAGTCATATTACCCCCCCCATCAAGCCACGCCCACAGAACCGGTAGTAACAAATTTTACATTTCACCACCGCTTCAGATCCCCCACCGTCGTCACCGAAATGTCGGGCCGAGACCTCCACGGACAATTCTCAGGAGGTCCGACTGTCGTGCAGCTGGCCGGGGGGCTACCCATCCCCTACGCTCCAGTGGATCAACTCGGAGGATCTAGTCATGGATTCCAATACTACCTACCTTGCAAACAATACAGTGGTGTCTCTGCGAGGATCGCGCCAGCTTTGGGGCAAGGATTTTACCTGTCGCGGAAGCCATATTGCGAATGAGAAGGGAAACCAGAATTGCACCTCGCGCTTGGGTGAGTCAAGGATGAGACCCCCGAATCGCACAATTTCATGGTACATCCCAAAACTCCAAATATTAAGGAGCTGGATGGGATTTCTCTGCCTGTTCTCTTCATCTCTTTCCATCAGTAATGGGTTGCCCCCGGTTCAGACCGGTTCTATAGAACCGGTAGTAAAACCGGCAGGAGGCTCCGCCCATCGACCCCCAACATCATCAGAATGTTTTTGCGCACGCACAGAAGCTTCTGCTCATGTGCAGTAGAGCGCACGGACCTGTTGCGAACCGGTAGTAAAGGTAAGTAGAACCCACTCCTGCTTTCCATGCTCCGAATATAAGGAATGGCTGATTTTAAGTCCCTTATTTTATTTTATTTTTATTTTATTTTTTTAAATTTGATTTATATGCCGCCCTTCTCCGGAGACTCAGGGCGGCTTACAATGCGCTAAGCAATAGCCTTCATCCTTTTGTATATTTATACAAAGTCAGCTTATTGCCCCCACAAACTGGGTCCTCATTTCACCTACCTTAGAAAGGATGGAAGGCTGAGTCAACCTTGAGCCTTGGCGATTATTTATTTATTTAAATTTCTATACCGCCCTACTCCCGAAGGACTCAGGGCGGTGAACAGCCAGAGGATAAAACACATAAATACAAAAATTTAAAATAGAATAAAAAACGAATTAAATAATTTGGCTGAACAAATTTAAAATACCCCATAATTTAAAATGTCCTTCCAACTCCACTTTGCTTTCCTCTTGCGTCAGAGAGGCCCTCGGTCATGTCCAACCCGATGAAGAGCTGCTTCGTGGGGAGATCCGTAGAGATGACTTGTGAATTGACAGCCGGCAACCCACCTGCGAGGATCACCTGGCTACGCAACCTCTCCAAGGTGGAAGTAGAGATCAGGTCAGGGGGGAGGTTTCTCGTCAGCCAAAAGGACGGGGTCTCTACCCTTCTCATCCAGAACTGCTCCACCAGCAGAGACCAAGGATACTACATCTGCAAAGCTGAGAACCCCCTGGGCCTGAGAGAGGTGTATGTCCACCTGAAGGTGACAGGTAAGTAACAACGTTGAAAGAGTGGCATTTTGGCCCGTTTCAACAATTGAAATGTTGAAAAGGACATTGAGCTCCAAATTTCTCTTGCTACGTGAGACGTTTGTTAAGTGAGTGTCGTCCCATTTTACGACCTTTCTCGCCACGGTTGTTCAGGAAACCACTGTGTTCTGTCCCCCTTCCCCACACAGGCAAACACACAACCAGGCACGCCTGCCAAGATTTTATTAAGCAATCAGATTAGAGACCCTTGCAGATAAGAGTTTTGGCAGTAAACTGCGAAATGCCTGCCAAGTCAGTTTTCACTCACAGTGAGCAAGAGAGAGTTTATCCTCAGTCCGGTCCAGTAGCAAAAAGTAATCCACGAAGCAAGAGTTAGCCAAGGTCCAATCCAAATATGCACAAGCCAGATTTCAGGTAACGCAATGTGAGTCTCAGGTTTTTAACTTTGACCGTCACAAAGCCTGAAGAGCAATCACACCCAGTTTTATTCCTTGTGGGGTGTGGCTCAGTGACTCAGCTCAATCTCTGGCCCTCCCACGCCTCTTTCGTTGCTGCGCACACTTCTCCCTCCGACGCTGCCTGGGATCAAGCCAGGATTCATCCTCCTCGCTCCCTCTCTGTTGTTGTTCCGATATGCCTTCCTCCTGGCATATCCCAGGCTGTTCCTCTTGGCCTTCGGATGGAACCTGAGGCATTGCCAGAGAGGAGGGTCCTGGAGAGGAAGGCCTTGTCAGTTCCTCCCCATCACCTTCTGAGTCCTCTTCCTCTGTTAGGACAGGCTCGGGCATCTGGGTCACAACAAACTGCAGTCGTTAAGTGAGTCACAGGATTGTAAAGTGAATCTGGCTCCCCCGTGGACTTTGTTTGTCAGAAAGTCAACAACAGAAAGTCATAAATATAAACCAGTTGCCAAGCATCCAGGTTTTGATCTTATGACCACGGGGATGCTGCAATGGTCGTAAATTTGAAAAATGGCCATAAGTCCATTGGAGGAGGAGGAGGAGAAGTTGCTTCCTAACATTTCCTTCTCCATCTATCTCTCTCCTTCCTTCCCTCCCTCCCTCCCTCTCTCTCTGTCTCTCTCTCTCTTTTCCCATCTCAATGCTTTTTTCTTTCCAACTTTCTCTGCAGAGCCTGTGAACGTGGCTGGCATTGTGGGGTCCGTTGTAGTCCTTTTATTGTTGGGAGTTCTGGTCTTTTCTGGAATCCTTCTCTACGCAGGACCTGAGGTGTGCCTCAAAGGTGAGAGAGGTTCTGTAGAAAATTGCTCATTCTAGAGTAATCAAACCAACGGAAGGCATTTGGGTTTTCAAAATGCGTCTTTCTTGGATTGCGCTTTAGGCGATCTTGTAAGAACTTTGAAAAAGAAAATATTTCGAATATATGGGCACACCCTTCCAATCATTAAATAAAAGACAACCAAAGGTTTCTAAATGTGATATATGTTGCTAAGATGGGTGGCCAATACATTAGATGGTTGGTTGGTTGGTTGGTAGGTAGGTAGGTAGGTAGGTAGGTAGGTAGGTAGGTAGGTTAGGTAGGTAGGTAGATAGATACGAGAGAGAGAGAGATACCATAGATAGAGAGGTAGGTAGGTAGGTAGGTAGGTAGGTAGATAGATAGATAGATAGATAGATAGATAGATAGATAGATAGATAGATAGATAGATAGGCAGGTAGGTATGGAGGATAGATAGATGATAGATGATAGATAGATAGATAGATAGATAGATAGATAGATAGATAGATAGATAGATAGATAGATAGATACATACATACATACATACATACATACATACATACATACATACATACATGATAGGTAGGATAGATAGATAGATGATAGGATGGATGGACGGATGGATACTAGATAGATAGATAGATAGATAGATAGATAGATAGATAGATAGATAGATAGATACCAGATAGATAGATAGATAGATAGATAGATAGATAGATAGATAGATAGATAGATAGATACTTGATGAGAGAGACAGAGAGAGATAGATAGATACTAGATGATAGATAGATAGACAGACAGACAGACAGACAGACAAAGATAGATGATAGATAGATAGATAGATAGATAGATAGATAGATAGATACTAGATGATAGATAGATATAGATATTTTGACATTGCTTTTGATGCTTACTGTATAAACGTAGAAAGCAAATGAGTAACTTTTTAATAAAAGTATTTTTCTCCTTTTCTCTCTTTCATGTTTCCAGTGAGCGTGCTTCGGTAAGTTTCTTTCTTTCTTAACTAGAAAGTCTCAGCCCGTTTCATCCACAGAAACCATCATTTGGAGAAGGGATTGTCAAACCTTGTGGTAGCGTGACTCTCTGTGGGAGCATATTGGCCGGTGGGAGGCTGTTGCTGGCAGCAGGCGGTCTCGTATATACCCCAGTCCTAAGCCATGGAGCGCTTTAAAGGTGGTGGCCAACTAGGTAACATCATCAGTGCTAGACCTAATTAGGTAATTAGGACACATCTGCAAGAAGACAACCAAACTCAGAGAGCACCAAGGATCCCAAACTTGATAATATCTCCTGTGGTTTCCAGCTGGAAAATGTGACCCATCTGCCAATTCGGGTCACGTTGCTAAGGGTCAAGAAGTTCTTTGTTGAACATCACCTGGCAGGGATGGTCCTTTGAGCAAGGAGGAGAAGAAGAGGTCCCTTCCTTCCTTCCTTCCTTGTCATTGTTGGGTTCTTTGCAGGAATCGAGATGCAGGTGACATCCTTGAACTTATGGACTCAGAAGAAGAAGATCTGTACTTGGAGTCCACCAGCGAACCATCGTTACATCAGATGGAAAGGATAGGAAACGGATGTTCTACCAGAGCTACCAAAAGTAAGCTGAGTGAAGTTGAGGAACGCGGCAGGCAGGAACTTTTCTGTCTCATTTTATCCCTGCAGTCTCAAAGGCTAAGTCCAGGGGTCAAATCCAGCAGGTTCTAAAGAACCGGTAGCAGATATTTTGAGTAGTTCGGAGAAACAGCAAATACCACCTCTGGCTGGTCCCAGAGTAGGGTGGAAATGGAGATTTTGCAAAATCCTTCCTCCAGGAGCGAGGAGGAAATGGGGATTTTGCAGTATCCTTCCCCTGTCACGCCCACCATGCCACACCATGCCCTCCGAGCCATGCCCACAGAACCGGTAGTAAAAAAAAAATGGATTTTACCACTGGCTAACTCCCAAAAGGGAAGGATCTCTTTACAATTTTTTAAATTCTTCTCAGTGCATTCTTCTCAGTGCATTTCTTTTTCAACAATGCATCGGTACATCTTGATCCATTAAAGAAGAAATAGATTTCTGTTGTTGAGTTGGTTAGGTTCACCCAATCAGATTTCATGCCTAACAGGAAACTAGAATGCCTCATCTCCTAGTTTCTAGCCTGGTGCCATTAGACCAAACTGGTTCTTATAATAGGGGAGGGAGGGAGGGAGACAAGGGACATGGTGGAGCTGCTTTATTATTATTATTATTATTATTATTATTATTATTATTATTATTATTATTATTATTATTATTATTATTATTAATTTACTTTATTCATTAAACATGAAACTCAGCAAACGGAACATTCAAAAATGCATCACAAATACCACTGATTGGTGCTAATGGTTGGTCCTAGGTATCAACCAAGTACCTTCTTAAGATGTACGATGTTCCAAGTAGTGCAGTTTTTTGCAGTTCCGCCGGTGTTATTGCAGGAAGCTGCAATTTGCTGATGTATGTTATAAAATTCTTGGACATGGTACCAAGTGCCCCGATGACAATGGGTATCACTGTTATACTGTTACATGTATCACTGTTACATCATCATCATCATCATCATCATTATTATTGTTGTTGTTATTGTTATTATTGGTTAATCTTTAGTGAGATTCACAGCCTTTGAGGCTGGTTAATAGCTCAGCAGCTCGAGTCCTAACCAAGGACCTAGGAACTGTTAAGGTATCGTCGGAGGATGTAAGCTGTTCCGAGTACGGTGGTTTTTTGTAGAGTCAAAATGTTCAAGTCCGGCAAATTTAGAATTTCTAAATAGTGGGGTAGCCCTTTGGGTGGTATTATTATTATTATTATTATTATTATTATTATTATTATTATTATTATTATTATTATTATTATTATTATTATTATTATTGGTTAATCTTTAGTGAGATTCACAGCCTTTGAGGCTGGTTAATAGCTCAGCAGCTCGAGTCCTAACCAAGGACCTAGGAACTCTTAAGGTATCGTCGGAGGATGTAAGCTGTTCCGAGCAAGGTGGTTTTTTGTAGAGTCAAAATGTTCAAGTCCGGCAAATTTAGAATTTCTAAATAGCGGGGTAGCCCTTTGGGTATTGCTCCAAGGGCTCCAATTACAATCAGGACAACACACGATTTCTTTTTCCACAGTCGCTCAACTTCAATTTTTTTTTTTTATTATTATTATTATTATTATTATTATTATTATTATTATTATTTTGGTCTTTTAATGACAAATAATTCCTTGCATCGGGGTGGAGTCTGGGCAACTGAATGGAGCTGAGTATTTACTGGCTGGATGCCTTTCCTGACGCCAATGCGGAGTTTTTGTTCGGCAGATATATTCTCATTGTGCCCAGAGAGAGAAATATCAGCCTCTACCTAGGATCGAACTCACAAGCCTCCTGATTGTGAGGCGAGAGCTCCAACCGCTAGGCCACCGCACCACTCGCTAACCATACCTGGCTACGGTTTTTAATTTCGGTGCATGTTTTTCCAGGCTCGTTTCCGGAAACGTCCATCTCCCTGGAGGAAATCCAGAGGTCCAAACCCACGTCGTAGAACGGAGGATCTCTTCCTCTGCTTTGTGTACTAAGATCGGAAGCCGTCTTGCAACCCTTTTGCAAAGGATTCCTGCAAAGTTATTCCCATCTGGGTTGATCTTTCTTTTGGCATCTCCTTCTATTAGCTGCGTACCCTGCGGAATTTGAAACAACATTTATGATGTAGGGTGAGGATAAGAATGAAGTGGCTTTTTCGAAACCGGAGGAAGAAAAAAATTGAGGACAATTTTTCGTGTAGCAGAAGGCTTGTGGTCCTGCGCAAGAGCTTGGAGGAAGAGGGAGAGATTTTCCAGCTGGTCCTGGATTCCCCACCCTCACCCCCGATCCCAAGAGTACCAAAGAGTTAGCTCCTCTTTGGATATGACTCTTAATAGGGGTCAAAGTTCGTAGGGCAGTGATGGCTAACCTTTTCTGGACCGAGTGGCCAAAGTGTGCAAGGATACGAACCCCCAAAATCAGGGGGGAAATCCAGCAGGTTCTGACAGGTTCCGGAGAACCGGTAGCGTAAATTTGGAGTAGTTCGGAGAACCGGCAAATGCCACTTCTGGCTGGCCTCAGAGTGGGGTAGGAATGGAGATTTCGCAGTATCCTTCCCCCAGGAGTGGGGAGGGAATGGAGATTTGGCAGTATCCTTCCCCCAGGAGTACGGAGGGAATGGGGATTTGGCAGTATCCTTCCCCCAGGAGTAGGGAGGGAATGGGGATTTGGCAGTATCCTTCCCCCAGGAGTGGGGAGGGAATGGAGATTTTGCAATATCCTTCCCCCAGGAGTGGGGAGGGAATGGAGATTTTGCAGTATCCTTCCCCTGCCTTGTCTACCAAGCCACACCCACCAAACCACACCACGCCCACCAAGCCACGCCCACAGAATCGGTAGTAAAAAAAATTGGATTTCGCCACTGCCCAAAATGCAATGCGTGTGCACCCCCCCCACATGCGCCTCGCCCCCCCCCCTCCTAGGCCTGCCCGGCAGAGACCAGAAGACCAGCTAGCTGGTGGGAAGCGCCTACCCATGTGCGGCAGAGCCAAACTGGGGCGACGCCTTGCGTGCCCACAGAGAGGGCTCTACGTGCCACCTCCGGCACGTGTGCCATATTTTCGCCACCATGGTTGTAGGGTCTGTTTCAGGGAAGGAAGCGTCAGAGCAGCTCCTGTTTGGCGGGTGGGAAATAACCGTCTTGTATCACCGTCTTGCCTAGGTGCAGATGACCTGAGGCACCTAAAACCCCTTTGTGTCCTCTAGGGCTTGAGTGTAGGAAGTCACTGAGAAAGATTGTGTCGTACGTCACCCAAGGCAGACATTTGGGGGTGGGGGGCTTTGGACAAGAGGTTATCTCAGCTCTAAAAGGTAACAGGGAAAGGTTCCCCTGGCACGTATGTGCTAGTCGTTCCCGACTCTAGGGGACGGTGCTCATCTCCGTTTCAAAGCCGAAGAGCCAGCGCTGTCCGAAGACATCTCCGAGGTCATGTGGCCGGCATGACTCAATGCCGAAGGTGCACGGAACGCTGTTACCTTCCCACCAAAGGTGGTCCCTATTTTTCTACTTGCATTTTTTTTTACGTGCTTTTGAACTGCTAGGTTGGCAGAAGCTGGGACAAGTCACGGGAGCTCACCCTGTTACACGGCACTAGGGATTCGAACCGCTGAACTGCCCACCTTTCGATCGACAAGCTCAGTGTCTTAGCCGCTGAGCCACCGCATCCCTCAGCTCTACCTGGGTATTGAACTTGAGGGTCTTCTTCCCACAAAGTGGATTGCGTGCCTCATTTCTGGGATCTTCGGCGATCTGTGAATTGTAGGAGCAGCCGCTGCTGTTACCTGCCAAGCAAAGTATATAAACTATGCTAGATTACTGTATAAAAAGGGTCCCCTTGCTCGATGAATATATATAAAAATGGTGCCGTGACATGAACTGGAAATCATCATCATCACTTAATGACCCCATAATGCCTTGCAGGGTGGAGTCTGGGCAACTGAAAGGAGCTAGCAGAGGGTTTACTGGCCGGATGCTTTTCCTGTCGCCAATGCGGAGTTTTGTTCGGCAGATATATTCTCAGTGTGCCCAGAGAGAGAGAAATACCTGCCTCTATCTAGGATTGAACTCACAACCTCCTGATTGTGAGGTGAAAGCTCCACTTCTAGGCCGCTGTGACAAAAACTGGAAATGAATTGTTGTATATTGAGGACTACCGGTGTACCTGTTGAGGTTAGAACCATGTAGAAATTTTAGGCTGGATGTTGGATGCTAGAATAATGTACAAGTCAGGGTCTGTTTACTGACATGCAGGTGGATTCGGTTTTCTTCTTAAAATGCCACTTTTCCAGGTGACATAACGGAATGACGGAGTTGGAAGGGTCCTTGGAGGTCATCTAGTCTAGGGGGTCCCCAACCTTTCGGACCTCAGGGACCACTAAACTCATAATTTAAAATCCCACGGACCACTAATAGGATCTGCCTAATGACCGGCTGGGTGGGCGTGGCTAGATGGTCATGTGACTGGGTGGACGTGGTCAACTGGATGTCACTCACGTTGAGGGGCACCTCGCCGGCCTCTACTCGCCCCTCCCCTCCCAGCCTGCCCGCCCGGGCTCCTTAGGGCCCCAACAGGAAGCAGTTGTTGGAGCTAAGCAGCCCCCACGAGAAAGAGTCGGCAAAAGAGCTCAGTTCAAATTGGATCTGGCCGAGAAGGAGGCTCAGCAGAAGCACCTCACTGAGGACTAGGAGCATAGGCTTTCCAAGCAGAGGGAAGACCTGCAGGAGTGCAAGGCCAGGTACCAGTGCCTGGAGGCTTAGCAGGCTGAGATGATCAATCAGTTCCAGGACAAGATGCAGTCCCACTGGAACGAGGCCCTCAGGCTCCTTGCCACCAGCGGCCCTTCCCTCCAGCCTTCGCCCAAAGCCCCACACCAGGAGGCTGAAGCAGACCCCGAGTCGGAATTTCTGCCCCCCTCTGACCCACACAAAAAGACCCCAAAGGGGGAGACTCTCTACAGCAACACAAACATTCATTGCATGTATCCGTCCCAGGGGCCGTAGTTTGAGGACCCCTGATTTAGTGCAATATAAAAAATGCAAATAATTTTTCTGCGGACCACCAAAATTTTCTCGCGGACCACCAGTGGTCCTCGGACCACCAGTTGGGGACGGACCACCAGTTGGTGACTCTAGCCCACCCCCTATTCAGGCAGGAAAGACCTACACCACTCCCCACAAATGGTTGCCCAATCTCTTCTTAAAAACTTCCGGACTTGGAATACTCGCACGCCTTCTTTGGGTGTTGCAATGAGAGTTTGACCTGCTCCGCTCCTGAAATTATTTCTTCTTTTCAAAGGCCTGTAGCAACCAGAGGTCAAAATGCGTACCGCCTTGTAAATCTGGATGCGATCTTTTGTTCGTGGAATAAAAGTGTGGCTTTTGGATATAAAGGTTACTTGCCTGCAGGGTGTGTGCTTCTGTGTTTGGTATGCGGCTGTGTGGGTGTGTTGAATTATGTGAGGTTTTTGTCATTCACTCCATACCTTTTAAGAACTGGAGCTATTCCTATTTGCTGTCTTTTAAGTTGAATGTGTATTATTTATCGGCTAAACGCCTGTATCCTGTTAGCAAGCATAGCGTTTTCTGTATTTATTTATTTATTATTTATTAGTCCAATTTATATGCCGCCCTTCTCCGTAGACTCAGGGCGGCTTACAATGCATTATAGCAATAGCCTGCATACTTTTTATGTATATACCTGCTTATTAGGGCTTTCACCCCCCCCCAAGCGGTGTTGTTTCTATACAAAGCTGGCTTATTGCCCCCACAATCCAGGTCCTCAATTTACCTACCTCGAAAGGATGGAAGGCTGAGTCAACCTTGAGCCTGGTGAGATTTGAACTCGCACTAACTGCAGGCAGCTGGCATCTAAGTGCTAGCACTTAACAGCACTTAGTCCGCTGCATCTCCGAGGCTCTTACGGGTACAGGTAGTCCTCGACTTATGACCATCATCGAGGCCAACGTTTCTGTTACTAAGCGGGACATATTTTTTTTAATAAAAGTTTTTTTTTTTAAACAAACAAACATACAAACAAACAATGCATCCTTAATCATTCAGTGTTTCATCTCAGTGCATTTTTTGTGTCCATCATTTTCATCTTATATTTCTATCATACCTTTATGTTTTCATTTTGATTGTTACATCATTCTTCCCAAATTTATATATATATATATATATATATATATATCTTCTCTAACCATTGATATAATTGCCCCCATACTTGAAAATACTCCGATTCTTCCTTTTCTTTAATTACCAATGTTAATCTATTCATTTCTGCACATTCCAATATTTTCTTAATTACTTCTCCCTCTAAAGGGAGTTTCTCTGCTTTCCAATTTTGTGCAAATACAATTCTCGCTGCAGTTACAATATGTATATGCAGGACATTTCTTAAGTGAATTTTTACCCTCATACCCACTGCAGTCAAACAAGTGCCAGATGGAGAAAGCAGCTGGATGGATCTGATTACTCCTCCCCCAAAAAGCCCATCAGGCTGTGGATGATGGGAGTTGCGGTCACGCAAGCACCAGATGGGGAAAGCAGCTGGATGGATCAGACTACTTTCTCCAAAGCCCATCAGGCTGTGGAGGATGGGAGCTGCGGTCCAGCAAGCGCCAGACGGGGAAAGCAGCTGGATGGATCCGATTACTCCTCTCCCAAAAAGCCCATCAGGCTGTGGAGGATGGGAGCAAGCGTCAGCCTGGGGAAAGCAGCTGGATGGATCAGACTATTCCTCCCCCAAAGTCCATCAGGCTGTGGAGGATGGGAGCTGCGGTCAAGCAAGCGTTAGCCTGGGGAAAGTAGCTGGATGGATTAGACTACTTTCCCCAGAGTCCATCAGGCTGTGGAGGATGGGAGCAAGCGTCAGCCTGGGGAAAGCAGCTGGATGGATCAGACTATTCCTCCCCAAAATCCCATCAGGCTGTGGAGGATGGGAGCTGCAGTCAAGCAAGCGTCAGCCTGGGGAAAGTAGCTGGATGGATCAGACTACTCTCCCCCAAAGCCCATCAGGCTGTGGAGGATGGGAGCTGCGGTCAAGCAAGCGTCAGCCTGGGGAAAGCAGCTGGATGGATCAGACTATTCCTCCCCCAAATCCCATCAGGCTGTGGAGGATGGGAGCTGCAGTCAAGCAAGCGTCAGCCTGGGGAAAGTAGCTGGATGGATCAGACTACTCTCCCCCAAAGCCCATCAGGCTGTGGAGGATGGGAGCTGCGGTCCAGCAAGCACCAGACAGGGAAAAACAGTCAAGGGTCGCCCCGGCCAACGAGTCGGGGCCATGCCACTTCCTCCCGAGTAAATCAGTTGCAACAGCTCTCCATCTCCCGCTTCGCAACCCGCCGTGCGCCCAGGGCGCAAAAGTGGCGCAGGGGCGGAGCGCGTCTCCTCCTCCTCCTCTTCTCCGCCTCGGGCTCGGAGTCGCCGGCTTCCCATCCTCGGCGAGCCCGCCGTCATCTGACTCCTCCCGGGTAAGGGACGGGCTCGGGAAGAGGAAGCGGCCCCGGATGGAAGCGGCCCCGGGCGAGGGGTGCCGGCCGCGGCTGCAAGCGGTGGGAGAGGCGGCGGCGGCGGCGGAAGGTGAGCGGTGGGGCGGTTTCCAAGCGGGAAGGCACCGGAGCCTTCCTTGCCTTCCATCACCTGCCTGAATCGGGCAAGGGGATCTCGGGCATCGGGGGAACCAACCAACCAACCGCAGTGCACCTTTAAAGAGATCCTTGCATCTTCTTCCCCGCTTAGGGTCTTCCCCCCCCCCCCACAAGATCCCTCCCCTCCCTCCTCCCCCTTTGTGTGTGTGTGTTTGCGACTGCCTGGACAAATCTTTGCAAGGTTTCCAGGGGTTTGTTTGCCTGCTTCTGGTGCCGACTGCTGGCCCAAAGACCCCCACCCACCCACCCACCCACCGGCTGAATTTGCCGCCCGAAGGTGGGACTAGAACTCGGGGTCTCCCAGTTGGTAGCCTGGTGCTTTAAGCCGCTAAGCCGTTCTCAACCCTTTTCTCCCCTCCCCTTTCCCACCCTTCGTTTTCCTATCTTTTCTTCTCCCCTCCCCCTTCTCCATCCTCCACTCCGTTCCCCTTCCTCTTCCCATCTTCCTTCCCTTCCCTCTCCTCCACTCCCTTCCTCTTCCTCTCCCCCTTTCCTTCCCTCTCCTCCACTCCCTTCCCCATCCTCCTTCCCTTCCCTCTCCTCCTTCCTCTCCTCCACTCCATTCCTCTTCCTCTCCCCCTTTCCTTCCCTCTCCTCCACTCCTTTCCCCTCTCCTTCCCTACCCTCTCCTCCACTCCCTTCCCCTCCTCCACTCCCTTCCTCTTCCTCTCCCACTTTCCTTCCCTCTCCTTCACTCCCTTCCCCATCCTCCTTCCCTTCCCCCTCCTCCTTCCCTCTCCTCCACTCCATTCCTCTTCCTCTCCCGCTTTCCTTTCCCATCCTCCTTTCCTTTCCTTCCCTCTCCTCTACTTCCTTCCCCTCCTCCTTCCCTTCCCTCTCCTCCACTCCTTTCCTCTTCCTCTCCTTCTTTCCTTCCCTCTCCACTCCCTTCCCCTCCTCCTTCCCTTCCTCTTCCTCTCCCCCTTTCCTTCCCCATCCTCCTTTCCTTTCCTTCCCTCTCCTCCACTTCCTTCCCTTCCTCCTTCCCTTCCCTTCCCTCTCCTCCACTCCCTTCTTCTTCCTCTCCCTCTTTCCTTCACTCCCCTCCCACACCCTCCTTCTCTTCTTTCCCTCCCTCCCATTCCCCATTCCCCTTCCCTTCCCTCTCCTCCACTCCCTTCCCCATCCTCCTTCCTTTCCTCCCCTCCCCTCCCTCCCTTCCTTTCCTCCCCTCTTTCTTTCCCTTCCTTTCCTCCTCTTCCTCTTTCCTTTCCTCCCCTCCCCTCTCCTCTCCTTTCCTTCTTTCCTTTCCTTTCCTTTCTCCTTTCCCCTTTCCTTTCTCCTTTCCCCTTTCCCTTCCCTTCCTCTATTTCTTTTCCTTTCCTTTCCTTTCCTTTCCTTCCTTTCCTTTCCTTTCCTTTCCTTTCCTTTCCTTTCCTTTCCTTTCCTTTCCTTTCCTTTCCTTTCTCCTTCCCTTCCCTTCCCTTCCCTTCCCTTCCCTTCCCTTCCCTTTCCTTTCCTTTCCTTTCCTTTCCTTTCCTTTCCTTTCCTTTCCTTCCTTTCCTTTCCTTTCCTTTCCTTTCCTTTCCCTTTCCTCTAACCTCCCTGTAATTTTCTTGGCAAGGATTTTCAGAAGCGGTTTTGCCATTGCCTCTTTCTTAGGGCTGTGAGAAAGGGACTGGCCTAAGGTCACCCAGCTGGCTTCATGCCTAAAACAGGACTGGAACTCAGGGTCTCAAAGTTTCGAACTCGATACCTTGGCCACCATAACCGGTTCTCCTTCCCCTGGCCTTGAAAAAAAAAAAGTGACTTATGACCCCTTTTTTCACACTTACGACCATCGCAGCATCCCCCATGGCTACGTGATTTGCCTCTAACCACTCCCCCAGTTACGACGGTTGCGGCAATCCCGGAGTCACGTGATCCTCTTTTTACGACCTTCTGACAAACGAAGTCCAAGGGGGAAAACCAGATTCGCTTAACAACCGGGTTACTCCTTTAACAACGGCAGCGATTCGCTTAACGACTGTGTCGGGAAAGGTCTTAAAGCGGGGCCGAACTCACTTCACAAATGTTTCACTTAGCGACAGAAATCTGGGGGCTCCATTTGTGGTCGTACGTTGAGGACCACCTGTTATTCCCGAGGTATCCCTGTATTTGCTGGACAAATGTTTCACTTAGCAACAGAAATCTGGGGCTCCATTTGTGGTCGTACATTGAGGACCACCTGTTATTCCCGAGGTATCCCTGTATTTGCTGGACAAATGTTTCACTTAGCGACAGAAATCTGGGGCTCCATTTGTGGTCGTACATTGAGGACTACCTATTATCCCTGTATTTGCTGGTTTTCGTGGTATGGACTGTATCTATGCGGGAGGGGTCTGTAATGCGACGGCTATCCTCTCCCTAGGAGAGCCCCTCCTCGTGGCCGAGCTCAAGCCGGGACGACCCCAACACCGTGACTGGAAATCCAGCTGTGAGACCTGGAGTGTTGCCTTCTCCGCCGACGGGACCTGCTTTGCCTGGTCACAGGGCCACTGCGTGGTCAGGTTGCTCCCGTGGCCTCTACAGGGGACTGAGCCGTGAGTATGTCCACACAGGGGAGGGGCTGCTGCAGCCATCGTCCGAGGCAGCTCTTTGGACTCCTGATAGTCAGAATAACAGGGAAGGGACCTTGGAGGTCTTCTAATCCAGGGGTCGGCCACCTTAAACAATCAGAGAGCCGGATAGATTATGAGTTGAAATTGCCAAATTAGGATTTATTATATAATTTTACAGCTGAATGTTGCTTTGAAATGTATATTTTTTATTTTTATTTTATTTATTTTATTTTGAATTTGTATACCGCCCTTCTCCCTGAGGACTCAGGGCGGTGAACAGCCAAGTAAAAACATCAAGCACAAATATTAAAATACAGTTAAAATATATATATATATATAAATTTGGCCCCATTAATTAAAAACAATAAACAAAACACTTAAAAACACTTAAAAAATTAGGCCAGCCCGGCTTGCTGGAAAAGGAAGGTTTTAAGGGCACGGCGGATAGTATAGTATAGTATAGTATAGTATAGTATAGTATAGTATAGTATAGTATAGTATAGTATAGTATAAGGGGGATATAATAATATTGTTAGAAAGAAAGGGTCAGTATATGGGGGGGTGGAGTAAAAAGGATGGTAAAGTATTATATAATCTGTTATTAATTTGGGTTTTATTTTGGAGAAGCCACGGGGGGAGGGGAGGGGGAGGGGTGTTAGGGAGGAGGGGGGGAAAAAAAGGGGGAAAAATCTTTATTTGAAAAACTTTTTCAATAATAAAAAAAAAACAATCAGAGAGCCATTTGGACCCGTTTCCCACAGAAAAGAAAACACCGGGAGCCACAAAACCCTTCCCGTGCCTGACTATTTCTTGAGCAGCCACAAAACTAGCATATGTACTTGAATTAAACATTCTGTTTTCTTCTGAAACTTTTCTTTTCTTGGATTTATTTGGCCTACCGGGGGTCAAAAAGCTTAATAAATTGTGCGTTGATGGGTGTCGCAATTTGGCAGTTGTGACGCATATTCTGAGCGACGGGGAGCCGCAGCAGTTTGCTCGAAGGGAAGGAAGGGAGCAACTTCAAGGATCTTTTCTGACTTGGTGACCTCTTTCGATCTTCTTTGTTCCACTCCACCGCAGCCACGGCAAAGCTTTGGAACCCAAGAACCAGTGTGCAAAAACCAAGGCCAAGGGTTATGGCGGGACCAAGGAGAAGAGCTTGGAATGTGGGCAGATTGTCTGGGGTCTGGCTTTTAGTTCGTGGCTGCCGTCCCAACCACATAAGTATCGCCACAGGAAGGACACCTCTCCTTGCTTGATCCTGGCCACGGGTTTACATGACGGGCAGATTAAAGTCTGGGAAGTAGAAACAGGTAAGTTGGCTTCGTTTCCTGAAACGGAAGGGCATCTTTGCAAATTGGCTTACAGATACATGTGCTGTGACCTAAGGCCCAAGTAGTTATTACCAGACACAATCAGTCCTAAACAAACATATTTTATTAGAACAGCTGAGAATTATTTTATTCTCAGTTGAGTCCAAATTAAATCCAAAACAAATTCTTCGTAAACAATCCTTCGGCCTTATCACCAACCTTTGTCTACTTTGGCACCCTGCCAAAGGCTTTCCTTGGCAAAAGTTCAGAAGCCAGAGATGCCGACAAGAAACAAATGTAGCAACGTTGCTTTCCTACAAAGATCCCAAGAGCCGTTGCTGCTCTTTTAAGCCTTCTGGGAGGGGCCAATCATCTCCTGGCCTTACTCCTGAGTCGTCCTTTTTGCTTTAGCTGCTCTTGCCTTCTGGCAGCTCTGCGCATGCGCGCACTAGGAACAGGCTCCTCCTGTTCCTCTGCCTCTCTGCTGGAGGTTCTGGAGTCCGTGCATCGCTTCCAGATGGCCCTGGCCCCATCTCTGCCTCCGATGCAGAGCCCTCGTCTGGGCCTTCCCCAGACTCCAGGACTGGCCCATGGTCCTCCCCAGCCTCCTCACTGTCCAACTCCGCTGCCAGATCCGCAGGCTGTTGGCAGACGACAACAACAGGCACATGTGTGTGAAGGTTCTTTCATCCTGCCTCAATACAGATAGTCCTCGATTTACGCCCGAGTATGTTTGTTTTAGAAGTCTTTTTAAACAAGATTTATTGAAATGCAAGACATAATGTTACAAGGATTTCAGCAATTACCGTATTTTTCGGAGTATACGACGGTCCGGAATATAAGACGCACATTAGTTTTTGGGGAGGAAAACAAGAAAAAAAAATCTGCCTTTGCCTATCAGCATCCATTGGTGTTCATCTGGCTAGCATCCTTTCAGCAAACAGCAAACAGCCTGGTCAACTTCAGCACGTTATCTCAGCCTGATTTAGCACGAACAGCTGATTGGCAGTTGAATCGGCCTCCCACCAATCAGCTGTTCCAGGCTGTGGGGATCACCACAGTATATTGCCGCCGATTGCCACCTCCGTGCGTCATGTTTTCAGCCTCTGCGCGTCACATTTTCGGCCAGCTCATGCACCATTTTTGGCCTCCGTGTGTCGCATTTTCGGCCAGTTGCAGGTGGCGGGGATTGGCAGCGGCAGTAATCCCTGCTGCTTGGAACCAGCCGAAAATGCGGCACGCGGAGGCCAAAAATGGGGTGTGCAGAGGCGGTGATCGGCGGCGATGTGCTGTGGCGATCCCCGCAGCCCGGGGCGTGCGGAGGCTGAAAACATGACGCCCGGAGGCTGAGAATGGCTGAAGGGTGGGGGCTGGCGGGTGGGCGGGGCTTCGGCAACATTTGGTGTATAAGACGCACCACAATTTTTACCCACTTTTAGGGGTGGGTGGGAAGTGTGTTTTATACTCCGAAAAATACGGGTAAGCTGCAGATAATCCTCGACAACCCATTTCATTTTCCTTTTGCTCGCTGCCTCCTCCTCTGCAGGGAACTTGCTTTTTCACCTTGTGGGGCACCAAGACGTGGTGAGGGATTTGAGCTTTGCACCCGGCAACCCTTGTTCCATTCTCGTCTCTGCATCCCGAGACAAAACGCTTCGAGTTTGGGACCTCGGTCAAAACGGTAAGAATGAGCTGCGGAGTCTCTGGTCCGTCAGACGCTTTCCCTCGTAGCATTCAAAGTGGTACCCCAGGTTTCGCCCCTGGTTTTTCAGTGGCAAATGGGAAGGAGACTCCGTAGCAGGGGTGAAATTCAGCAGGTTCTGGAGAACCGGCAGCGGAAATTTTGAGTAGTTTGGGGAAGCGGCAAATACCACCTCTGGCTGGCCCCCGAGTGGGGGTGGGAATGGAGATTTTGCAATATTCTTCCCGCAGGAGTGGGGCGGGAATGGAGATTTTGCAGTATCCTTCCCCTGCCACGCCTACCAAGTCACGCCCACCAAGCCACGCCCACAGAACCGATAGTAAAAAAAACGTGAATTCCACCACTGCTCTGTAGATGCCGTGAAACCTTAGTGTTCACCCAAGGCTTAACCACTGTTCGCTAAGGAGTGAGAGAGCAAGGGGTGGGACTAGATGACCTCCAGCTCTATTGCTGTTAACTGTAAAGGGAAGGAAGCCACCAAGCAGAGAGTAGTGGGATCTCCCCATATATTTTACCCGGAAACGTAGATAGGATTGGATCAAAAAGTCGGCATGCTCTTAAGGGGACCGATGTGCTAGGAATCCATGGATGATATCCATTTTGCTCTCCAAATTCATGGTGACCTAACCCTAACCCTAAATGGGTTGCCCCCCCCCAGTGGGATTTCCCCATGTATTTTACCAAAAAAGGTAGATAAGGCAGGCTCGAAAAGGCAGCGCCTTCCTAAGCATACTGACGTGCTAGGAATTCATTGGCCATCTCTGTTTTACTCTATGAATTTATGGAGCCCTAATCCTAAACTCTTAGTAGTGGTGTTGCCACACCCAATGGGATTTTCCCCTGTATTTTACCAGGAGAGGTACCTAAGGCAGGCTCGAGATGTCAGCAGCTTCCTATGCAGACCAATGCACTACCTATCCATTGCCAATGTTCATTTTGCTCTCCAACGGTAATTTATGGAGACCTAGCACTAAGTGGACGTGGTGGATCTAAATGGATGTGGTGGCTCAGTGGCTAAGACTCTGAGCTTGTCGATCGAAAGTTCGGCAGTTCAGCGGTTCGAATCCCTAGTGCCGCGTAACGGGGTGAGCTCCCGTGACTTGTCCCAGTTTCTGCCAACCTAGCAGTTCGAAAGCACGTAAAAAAAAATGCAAGTAGAAAAATAGGGACCCCCTTTGGTGGGAAGGGAACAGCGTTCCGTGCGCCTTTGGCGTTGAGTCATGCCGGCCACATGACCACAGAGACGTCTTCGGACAAGCGCTGGCTCTTCGGCTTTGAAACAGAGATGAGCAGCGCCCCCTAGAGTTGGGAACAGCTAGCACATACATGCGAGGGAACCTTTACCTTTACCTTTTAGCCCTAAGTGGATTTGCTCCTCAATGGGATTTTCCCATGTATTTTACCAGGAAACGCAGATAGGGAAGGCTCAAAGAGTCAGCGCCCTCTTAAACATATCCATGCCCTAGAAATTCATTGGCGATGTCCATTTTGCTCTCCAAATTCGTGGAAATCCTAAGCGGATTTGCCCCCCAATGGGATTTGCCATGTATTTTACAAGCAAACGTAGAGAGGGCAGGCTCGAAGAGTCAACATCCTCCTAAATTGTGCATTCATCATCATCATCGTTTAATGATTCCATAATCCCTTGCGGGGTGGAGTCTGGGCAACTGAATGGAGTTTTTACTGACTGGATGCCCTTCCTAACACCAATGCGGAGTTTTGTTCAGCAGATATATTCTCATTGCGCACAGAGAGAGAAAACTATCTGCCTCTGCCTAGGATCGAACTCACAACCTCCTGATTGTGAGGCAAGAGCTCCAACAATGCGATTTTCCTGTGTATTTTACCCCGAAACATCAAAGGCTCTGCTTGTTGGCCCCTGCTAGTTGGACATTCTAAGGAGAGGGACCCGTAGCATTCAGACTTCCTATCTGGTTCTCTAATCGCCACGTTCCCCCTCTTCTATTTTTTTCTAGGGAAGCAATTGAAAGTGCTTTCTGGACATTTGCAGTGGGTTTACGGTTGCTCCATCTCTCCCGACGGTCAGATGCTCTGCTCTGTGGCCGGAGAGAAATCGGTGAGTTAAGTCTACATAGAAAGGCTCATGTTGTTGACAGTGAGAAATGAGGTTGGTAGGTAGATCTTTGGTGACAATCTATCTTTAGATTTGTGACCAAGTGGTTGGAATGCAGTATTGCAGGCTGCTTCTGCTGCCTGCAGTTTGGCAGTTCGAATCTCGCCAGGCTCAAGGTTGACTCAGCCTTCCGTCCTTGCGAGGTGGGTCAAATGAGGACCCAGATTGTTGGGGGACAAGAGGCTGACTCTGTAAACCGCTTAGAGAGGGGCTGTTAAGCACTGTGAAGCGGTATATAAGTCTAAGTGCTATTCCGATTGCTATTCCTATTCCCATGGTGGCGCAGTGGTTAGAATGCAGTAATGCAGGCTCACTCTGCCCACAGCTAGGAGTTCGATCCTCACTGGCTCAGCGTTGACTCATCCTTCCGTCCTTCCGAGGTGGGTAAAATGAGGACTCAGATTGTTGGGGGGCAAGAGGCTGACTCTGTAAACTGCTTAGAGAGGGCTGGAAAGCACTGTAAAGTGGTATATAAGTCTAAGTCAGGCCTGTCAAACTGGCGGCTCGCGGGGCCGGATGCGTCTCACGCAGGCCACGCCCACCCTGGCTCTGCAAAGGCAACCCCCCCCGTTGCAATACGTCATGACCCGTCACATGTCTCGATCGAGTTTGACCCCCATGGTCTAAGCGCTATTGCTATTTATCTATTTGTTTATTTATTTAATTTGTTTAATTGATTAATTAATTAAATGAATTAATTATATTTATTTTATTTTATTAATTTTCCTAATTAATTAATTTATTTTTTATTTAATTTATTTAATTTTTTATTTAATTTAATTTTTAATTTTTAATTTTTATTTATTTCCCCCTAATTTATTTATTTAATTTATTTAATTTATTATTTATTTCATTTCATTTCATTATTTTATTTATTTTTTCTAATTTATTTAATTTATTATTTATTTTATTTTATTATTTTATTTATTTTTTTCTAATTTATTTATTTTGTTTGTTTTGTTTTGTTTGTTTGTTTGCTTATTTATTTTTGTCATTTCTCACCGTTCCAGGCTCTGCTCTGGAGTATGAAGTCCTATGGCCTGCTGCGGAAACTTGAGGGTCACCAAGGCTGTGTCGCGTCTTGTGACTTTTCTCCAGATTCTGCTCTTCTTGCCACTGCTTCCTACGACACCTGCGTGATCCTCTGGGATCCCTGTACGGGGGAGAAGCTACGATCCCTTTGGTAAGGAAGGCGGAGGGAGAGATGATGCCCTCGCAAGGTGGGCTAGGCAGGAAGCACGCCCTGAATGAATTTAATTCTACTTTCGTGTAAGATTCCATTTGCCCGAATCTGGCAAGTCTGAAAGGACAGGTAGCTCTCGACCTACGACCCCAATTGAGCCCAAAATGCATGTTGCTAAAGTGGAGAAAATGGTTCCGTGAGTTTTGCCCCATTTTACGACTTTCCTCGCCGCGTTTGTTAAGTGAGTCACTGCCGTTTTAAAGTTAGTAACCCGGTTGTTAAGTGGATGTGCCTTCCCCGTTGACTTTGCTTGTCAGAAAAGGGGATCACTGGGACACTGCAATCGTCAGAAATGTGAGTCAGCTGTCAAGCATCCGCATGTAAAATCACGCAACCGTGGGGGCTCCTGTAATGGTCCTAAGTGGCTTTTTTGGGTGCCGTCATAACTTTGGTTACCGAATGAACTGTTGTAAGTTGAGAAGTACCTGTACAGTTCTCTCCTGTCCCCTTTACATCCCAAGAAACTAGGGAGGGTCTCTATTAAGATGTTTGCCCTGCCCTTATTCCTGCTGAAGGCTTGGCTGCCTCTTATCTGATGGTTCCATTGGTTATAGCTCTTTCCTCTTGTCTCTGAAGGTCATTCCCATATAGACCATGACAGGGCAGCTGGGAGGACTCAAAGTTGCAAACCAGTGGGAGATGGACAACTGTCGATCTCCTGCCCAAAGGCATGATGTGTATCAGTTTAGATAGCTTTACCAAGGGACTGAACTGGGTGTGTGTTGTGGCCCGCCGGCATCCAGTGGAGCTGGCAGCAGAGTCGGACAGTGAGGAGATTGGGGAGGAACAATGAGCTAGTCCTGGGGGCTGGGGAAAGCTCGGACGAGGGCTCTGCGTCGGAGGCAGAGAGAGAGAGCTAGACAGCAGCGAGAAAGAGGAATAGCTGGAGCCCGTTCCCAGTGTGCACATTCACAGAGCTGCCAGAAGACAAGAATAACTAAGAAAGCAGGGTCGACTCGTGAGTAAAGCCACACCTTGGAGGTGATTGGCCCCTCCCATAGGAAACAAAAGAGGAGCGAACGGGGAGGGGGCTTTTGCCGGAAACAATTCATTCGTTTGGTCGTTTCAAGAGTGGAAAGTTCTGTTCGTGACTATAAGAGACTCTGTGCCAAGTTTGGCCTTGCCCTGCATTTGGAAACTAGTTATCTGGCAGCTTTCCAAGCGAGATAAGGTTTGTGTCGATAAATATTCCTCTGAAAGACTGTTTGGACAGGCCTTGCTGACTGTGAATGGAAGAAATTCACAGTCGTGTAAATAAAAGGGGTTTTGCCGGGACCGAGACTCTGCTTCCTGCTTTTTAAGGGACCTTAGTTCAGAACAGTGTGTTCGCAGGGGTCTTCCATCAGCAGCTGATAACCCCCCCCCCCGGTGGGCTAGTAGGAAGATTCCAACCTGTTGTTTTTCCTTCTTCCCAGGCATGTTCCCTTGCAACCTGCAGTGGACCAAGGTGGGAACTTCCACACCAGCTCCCTGAGGTCTGTGTGCTTCTCACCTGAAGGCCTCTACCTGGCCACGGTGGCAGACGACAGGTAAGAGGCGACAAAGTGGAACGGAAATGTTTACGTTGCTACGGATCCTGTCCCAGATATTATGTCTACAGCTGGGGTGTCGAACTCAATTTCATTGAGGGCCGCATCAGGGCTGTGGTTGACCTCAGGGGGGACCGGATGGGCGTGGCCGACTGGGTAGGCGTGGCCAGCTTGATGCCACTCACTGGCCATGGCCAACTGGGTGAGCGTGGCCATCTTAACACCACTCCCCAAAACTGCTGGCCTGATGTTTCTTCTTCGCATTGGGTAGACCAGGCCAAAGCCACACTCACCGGCTCCTTACATTTTCCAGGACAGCCCCACGAGCCGGATCTGACCACATCTGGCCCGTGGGCCTTGTGTTTTGACACCCCTGGTCTACAGTAAGGGGGATACAGGAAGTAAAGGGGGTGATGTAATTTTGAACAAGATGGTACTTAGGATGAAAGCAGTGGAATCCAAGACCAAGCATCTCTCTCTCTTGGAGAGGAGATCTCAATGAAACTGCCGTCAAGGTCTCTGGGAATTCAGAAGGATGCTTCCTGAGTTGGCCAACATGTGGGTCAGGGTCAGCTGATGTTCTCCAGATGGTTTGGCCTACAGGTCCCATCTGGCTCGGAGGGATGGGACCTGGAGATCCAAAACACACAGAAGCTTAAGAAGACTGGTTTTTGTTTAGTTACAGTAGTGGCCAAAATTGTGGAAACCTTTTGGGAAAAGTGTATTTTGGAGGTTTGATGGCTAATAACACCATTTTTTTTTTTTTGGAGTTTCAAGATAATCCTATTCCACTGCTGGAATGGCCTGGGAATAGCCCAGACCTTAACCCCATTGTAAGTCTATGGAGCCGACTAAAGAAACTTGTTAGTCAGAAGCGACCCAGCAATAAAACCCAGTTAATAGAAGCCATCATTCCATCTTGGTTTCACACTGTAACAGCTGCAGAATTAAAAGACTTGGTTCACTCCATGGGAAGACGTCGTAAGGCTGTAATTCATGCTAAAGATTACCCAACGACTGTGTTTCCCCGAAAATAAGACCCTGTCTTATATTTTTTTGAACCTTGAAATAAGCGCTTGGCCTTATTGCCATGTGCTCAAAAGCCCGATTGGGCTTATTATCATGGGATGTCTTATTTTGGGAGGGGAAAGTCTAAATATTAACTGACATGGTGATAATTTTTGCATATCTCGTTTTTTCTACGTGTTTCACTTTTCTTCTTTATACTGTAACTGCTATTCTAATAGCAAATCCTCCCTAAAAGTTATTGCATTGCATTCTTGATTAGATTATCTTTCCATTGATATATAATTTTATGGCACTACTCCAAAACAAAAGTGATGTTTATTGGCTAGTTTTAGAAAATACACTTTTTCCCAAAAGGTTCCCACAATTTTGGGCACTGCTGTAGGTTCTTGGGCTCAATTTTGGAACACAAACAACATGTTTTTATTATCTCCTTTAGGCTCCTCCGGATCTGGGCATTGGAGATTGAGAATCCTGTTGCTTTTGCTCCTGTGAGGAATGGTCTCTGCTGCACTTATTTTCCACATGGTGGGATCATCGCAACGGGGTAGGTTTTGGGATGAGAACCGTGCAGTGTTTGTTTCAAAGCGTGGGGGGAAGAGATCTTAAGAATCTGGTGTATGAAGTGTACAGAGATGCCCATGAACCATCCACCTCAGTGGTGGAAGTCAATTTTTATTTACTACGGTTCTGTGGGCGTGGCTTGGTGTGTGTGGCAGGGGAAGGATACTGCAAAATATCCATTCTCACCCCAGTCCAGGAGAAGGATACTGAAAATCTCCATTTCCTCCCCACTCCAGGGGAAGGATATTGCAAAATCCCCATTCCCTCCCCACTCCAGGGGAAGGAAACTGCAAAATCTCCATTCCCTCCCCACTCCAGGGGAAGGATACTGCAAAATCCCCATTCCCTCCCCACTCTGGGGCCAGCCAGACGTTCTCCAAACTACTCAAAATTTCCGCTACCGGTTCTCCAGAACCTGTCAGAACCTGCTGAATTTCACCCCTGATCCACCTGCCAATAGCTCCTTGGACCAATTGTGTCTTCTTCTTGGGGACATCTTGAGGTTGTAGACTTAGCCTGCATGATCCTGGGAAGAGGCACAAAGAGGCTCCTCCAAGAAGGAGGCAAGAGCAAAAACGTCAAAGTTGGAAGTTGACCTCAACTCAAGAGACTTGATTTGTGTGTATGCTTGTGTCATGGTTGACCTCCTAGTGACAACCTGGACACAAAGACTGTCACTAGGAGGTCAACAATGACACAAACATAGAGACACAAATTAAGCCCCTTCTGAGTTGAAGTCAACTTCCAACTTTGACCTGTTAAAGATATCTGTCTTATTTTCTTGGAAGGTTATGCCACCTCTAGGATGTTTCCCAATCTAGCTTGGAATCCTGGACATCTGTTGGGTCCTTGGTGCTCTCTGAGCTTGGTGGTTTTCTTGCAGATGTTTCCTTTCACAACTAGTGTCACATCATCAAGGCACTAATAGAACGGGTAACGAAACATCTGCAAGAAAACCACCAAGCTCAGAGAGCTTTAAGGACCCTAGTCCTCCTCCTTCTCTCCACAAGCCCTATCCTTTTCTAGCACGGATAATGTTACCTAGTTGGGTAATGAAACATCTGCAAAAAACCCACTAAGCTCAGAGAGCATCAAGGACCCCACATTTCAACTCTGAGCTACATACATTCTCTTCCACTGATATCCTGGCCCTGTTCCAATCCTAATCAAGTCCATCTCACCTTAATTTTTTTGGGGAGGGGAGACCTGGCTTGTGCTGCCCCCTACTGCATTGACTAATTTAGAATAACAGAGTTGAAAAGGGACCTTGGAGGTCTTCTAGTCCAACCCCCTGCCTAGGTAGGAAACCCTACACCACTTCAGAAAAATGGTTGTCCAATCTCTTCTTAAAAACTCCCAGTGTTGGAGCATTCACAACTTCTGGAGGCAAGTTGTTCCACTGGTTAATCGTTCTAACTGTCAGGAAGTTTCTCCTTAGTTTTAAGTTGCTTCTCTCCTTGATTAGTTTCTACCCATTGCTTCTTGTCCTGCCTTCAGGTGCTTTGGAGAATAGCTTGACTCCCTCTTCTTTGGGGCAGCCCCCGAGATTTTGGAAGGCTGCTATCATGTCTCCCCTAGTCCTTCTTTTCATTAAACTAGACATACCCAGTTCCTGCAATCGTTCTTCATGTGTTTTATCCTCCAGTCCCCCTCATCATCTTCGTTGCTCTTCTCTGCACTCTAGCGACTCAACATCTTCTTAATTAATGAACTCAGTTTTGCCTCTTCCTGTTGCAGGACCAGAGATGGTCACGCCCAATTTTGGACAGCTCCCCAGGCTCTGTCTTCTCTGAAGCACTTATGTCGGAAAGTTCTCCGCGGCTGCTTCACTAGCTACCAAGTCCAGGCGCTCAGCATTCCCAAAAAGATGAAGGAATTCCTCACCTACAGGACTTTATGACGTTGGCCCAAAAGGAGGTGCTGCTGTGACCCGTCCATTTCTCGCCTGGCCTTGTTGGGCACACAAAGACAAAACTCTTTGGGATATTAAGCAAGGAAGCAGCATCATTTCCTAGCTGAGAAAATGACCATGGACGCTGTTGGCAAATTCTCTTTTTTTTCCTGAACTAGCCGCGTGGAAGAAATCTTAAGAGAGTTTTTGGCACACTAAAATTTGCCAGTTATCCTTCCAGGTTTAGAGTTACTGGAATGCGGGTTTGACACCCACAGCTGCCTCTCCGACATTTAAAAAAATATTAATAATACCACCTCAGGATACAGAAAGAATCAATGATAAAGAGTGTCATTGTTTAGTCAGCCAGCGGCAACTCCTTCTGGAGTTACTTTTGGTTCCTTTTTTTTGTCCGTTGTCTAGGAAGGAAAAAAAAGTCAGGTTTGGATCTTCTCCAGGAATGCAAACGTGGGATTTGAAATCTTTCCTCCATCAATAGGCTACTGGATGCAGCTTTAAAGCTTGTGCCGTTTACGGGGAGATGGAAATCAAAAGCTCTTGATATTTTTTTTTTTTTTTTTTGCTGGCTTGAACGGGGAAACACTTTGTCAATAAAATAAGTCAGAGGTACGTATCAAGATTAATGATCTCAGAACAGTTTGGGGTGTCCCGTCCCCCCCAACCAAAGACCAGAGCGCAAAAACGGCCAAAGACGGATAAGCGACGAGAAATTTCTTGTGTTTGGAACATAACACGAAACCGAAGAGAAGTATTGGTGGTATTTTGGAAGACCTAGGACAGTGATGGTTAACGTTTTTCTTGTGTGGCGAAAGTGCGCGCCAGATCCCATAATGCAATGCGCACACCCGTGTGTGCGCGCATGACTCTCCACGCTTCCCCGCCCCACACATGCACACTCAACCCCCCGTGCTCCCCCCGCCCGCAACTCCCCCTGCCCCCCATTTTTGGCCTAGTAGGCCTCCCTGCAGCCTCCTGGGCCCAAAAGCAGGCTGTTCGGGGGGGGCCACCCTCCCTGCCCCCCATTTTTGGCCTAGCAGGTCTTCTTGCAGCCTCCTGGGCCCAAAAGCGGGCTGTTCGGGGGGGGGGCACCCTCCCTGCCCCCCATTTTTGGCCTAGCAGGTCTCCTTGTAGCCTCTGGGCCCAAAAGCGGGCTGTTCGGGGGGGGGAACACTGCACCCCCCCCTGCGCATTTCCTCCTGATCATGCACATGCATCTCCTGCATGCGCCCCGCCCCCAACGCATCCTGAAAATCAGCCGGCCGGCAGGAGGTGCGTGCGCGCATGCGTGGTGGAGCTGAGCTGGGCGATGGCTCGCGTGCCCACAGAAAAGTATAGTTTCGCCATCAGGGACCTAGGAATTCCCCCGATGTGGGGAACGTGCAAATTTTTGCACCATGAAAGAGTTTAATAAGTGGCCTGGCTTCTTAAATTGGGAGACCGGATGTGAAGAATTTTAGGGTGGGTGGAAATCGAAGAGAGTTTGTTCTCTGCCCAGCTGGTGTAAATTATTCTGGATGGGAGATCTGAATCTATCGGACGGTTAGTCCGAGATGATGGTTAGTATAAGGAAATTCTTCAATCTAAATCTAAATTTAGGCATTTCCTTATAGTAAGAGCTGTCAGACAGTGGAATAGCCTGTGGAACGGTAGTGGGGAACAGTTGTTCCTAGTTACTTGATGTCTTTAAACAGAATTCAGCCGCAGTTGGACTAAACAACCTCTGAAACTTTCTTCCAACTACACTGTTGTATGATCCTTTCATATAAATGAATTTATTTTAAACAAGATTGGTAGATGGGGTGGGGAATCAGGGTGCAGCTTAATGAGGTGGCTAACGTGAATGTATTTTGAGACATTTTGAACCCAATTATACAATTCCGGAGACGTAATAAAAAAGAACCATCGTTCTGAAGCATCTTGAAGGCCGTTTCTTGTCCAGGTAGACGGGCAATGATTCTCGTCCAGATTGGTGAAAGAGGACTACATTCTTCTGTTGAGATCCTAAGAAGCGCTGAGAATGATCAGGTGGTGTAGGAGACATCCAGAACCACCAGGTTTTGATGAGAACGGTTCAGATGAGTTCTAAGGACAACTCTTAGGTACCCGGGTGGTAGATCAGGCAGTAGGGGAGCAGCTTGGTCCATCAAGCCTCGGCTGCAATCAGATCTCTCGTGACCTGGAAGGCAGCTACAAGAGACCCTAGTTGGATCTTCTCATTTGTTCCGGCGGCCAGGCGGTGTCTGAAAGACAACGGAACAGGAGATGACCGATCTTACGCAGGATGTTTTCTAAAGAAACCTAAAGAGCCGAGGTGGCGCAGTGGTTAGAGTGCAGTACTGCAGCTACTTCAGCTGACTGCTAGTTCAGCAGATCAGCGGATCAAATCTCACCGGCTCAAGGTTGACTCAGCCTTCCATCCTTCCGAGGTGGGTAAAATGAGGACCCAGATTGTTGGGGGGCAATATGCTATTTAGTATACTGTCGATTGTTGTAAGCCGCCCAGAGTCCTCGGAGAGTGGGTGGCATAGAAATATGAATAATAAAATAAAATAAAAATAAACCTATATAGCAGTGATGGAGAACCTTTTTGGCTCCGGGTGCCGAAAAGGGAGCGCATGCACACAGCACCAAGTGCCGAAAAGGAAGCACTTTGCGCGCTCGTCAGGGCTGAGACCAAGAAGAGGATCTGCCCAGGGGGCATGCACGCGCTGGCTAAGGTACTTTCGGTTTCAGCAAGTCTTCCGGTTACTGGCAGCAAATCTTCTGATTATTGCCCGCGCCGATCAGCCAGCCGGCACGCATGCTCACACCAGAAAATGGAAGACCAGCTCTTCCGGTTTACGGCGCTGCTACACGTACAAAGGCCAGCTGATCGTCACGTGCGTATGCGCGCCAGAAACCCGGAAGAGGATCGGGCAACGCCGCACATGCCAGGCGACATGGCCTCCGCGTGCCACTTTGGGCCCGCGTGCCACAGGTTCGCCATCACGGCTCTCTAGCCTGTAAAGAACATCTTACGATGTGAAAGAATCTTCAAGTTGGCGTGCAATGTGTTAAAAAGGCGAATTACACAGCAAGCTTTGAGCCTGTACAATTGTGCGATGTTGGTGTGCTCTGCGCTTCCTGGATAAATGAAAATTCAGCCTTGTGTAGGGAAGCGAGCGTCTAGTTCTCAACAGTTGCAGGCTGAACGAACCTTGGCAACCGGAAGGCTCGTGGACTTCAACTCCCAGAATCCCCCAGCCGCAATCATAGGGTCGTAGTGCACAGAGAAACTATACACAAAATCAGGGCTTCCCCAGTTCTCTCCTTCATATTCTCAACACTCCATGGGTAATTATTATTATTATTATTATTATTATTATTATTATTATTATTATTATTATTATTATTATTATTAATTCAATTTGTATGCCGCCCCTCTCCGAAGACTCAGGGCGGCTCACAATGCATAAAATTACACGTTGTATTTTTTTTTTTTTTTTTTTACTAGAGGTTGGAAATCAATGCACCAATAAAATCTTAAGCCTGTGTCTACATTATCCTAAATAATGTGAAAAACAAGGCGCACTGAAGAATACTCACTCCACATCTGCCATCTTGATCAGCAGCTGGATCCGGACAGATGTTGGGAAATCAACTGTAGGATAATGAGAGAGCACAGGCAGCATTTTACAAAAATGATTCTCCTTCATTGTACCTTAAATAGCCAAATCAATAGCACTTAAACCTTATATATCGTCTCTGGGCAGTTTACAGAGTCAGCATCTTGTCCCCAACAATCTTATATACCACTGTGAAGCGGTATATAAGTCTAAGTGCTATTTCTATTTCTATTATTTCTATTTCTATTTCTATTTCTATTTCTATTTCTACTCCTACTCTATTCTGCTCTACTCTATCCCTATCATCCCCATTCTATTCTATAGCTGTAATGGCACAGTGGTTAGAATGCAGCATTGCAGGCTGACTCTGCCCACTGTCAGCAGTTCGATCCCCACTGGCTCAAAGTTGGTTCAGCCTTCCATCCTTCCAAGGTCAGTAAAATGAGGACCCAGATTATTTGGGGCAATAATCTGGGTGACACTGACACTGTAAACCACTTAGAGAGTGCTGTAAAGCGGTATATACGTCTAGGCACTCTTGCTATATGCACCTGCACCAGAAGCAATTAGCAAAAACGGCTCTATAACATTTCTGTGTCGTCCAGCCTTCCTGGAGTAAATTTTGTCAGATTATTCATGAACTGGCAGAGACATGGTAAGGTCAGCCAATGAATAGGCATAGCAACCAAGTCAGCCAATTGGGAGCTGAGACAGACTGGAGCCAGGACGTGTTTTAGTCTGCAGCTTCTGAGTCTGTGCAGAGAAACTGAAACCAGAGTGTGTGCCGTCTGCTCTGCTGAAATGAAACTAACTGTTCTCTCCTGCCTTGTGCTCTGCCTGTAACTTCTACCACGTTGAAGAATCAACTATTGGTATTGTAAATACTTCATCTGTTATTATGTATATAAATAAGTTAATGAATCCAGCGGAATCAGTTATCTGTGCGTGCTTCTGGATTTGATTTTTGCAAGAAACTCTTGACAGGTTATGGGCCCAGAGCGCACAGACGACCGAATTGTAATTAAGCTGAAAGACTGCCTGTGTGAGAAACCAGACAGAGGAGGTTTTTGCAAGATGGCTGCTGTTAAAGTTAAGGAGAGCTCTCTGTGACACACCAGCACCCCAAAGTCCTTTTACCTCGATGAACAAACAAATGAATTTCGGTTAGAATGTCTTGTAAAGCCAGCCCCTTCAAGGTTTTCAGTTCCAGGATGTCTGAGCAAAATGTCAAGGAGAGCCAGATTCCGTGGTGTTGGCGACAGCCCAAATCTCTTTCATTTCAACTATAATTTTTTAATTGAAAGCTCTGACAGCAGTAAAGAACCCACAGAAGCTAAAACAGAACAGAGGGAAAAGAGAGAAAGCTAAAAGTGCAATAAGAAAAAAGGAAAGTAGAATAAAAAGGGAAAAAAAGATCTCAAGAAAAATATTAAGCGGCTTCCGATGTTCTTCCCAGCAGTTAATAGAACAATGATAAGGCAATGAAGGGACCTCAGAGGTTTTTGACAAGCAAAATCAATGGGGAAGCCCGAGTCACTCAACAACCGTGGGACTAAGTTAACAACTGCGATAATTCACTTCACAAGGGTGGCAAGGAAGTTAATAAAATGGGGCAAAATTCACTTAACAAATGTTTCACTCGGCAACAGAAAATTTGGGCTCCAATGTGGTCGTAGGTCGAGGACTCCCTGTATGTTTGACCTCTTTTTCTAAAGTTATATCCTCTCGCTTTTCTTTCTAAAATCTTGCTCTGTCCTATCCCATCCCATCCCATCTTTTCTATTCTATTCCATCCCACCCGATTCTAATCTTTTCTATTCTATTCCATCTCATCCCATATTTTCTAGTCTATTCCATCCCACCCCATATTTTCTATTCCATCCCATACTTTTTATTCCATCCCATATTTTTTATTCCATCTCATCCCATATTTTCTATTCTATTCCATTCCATCCCATATTTTCTATTCCATCCCATACTTTTTATTCCATTCCATCCCATCCCATCTTTTCTATTCTGTTCCATCCCACCCGATTCTAATCTTTTCTATTCTATTCCATCTCATCCCATATTTTCTATTCTATTCCATCCCACCCCATATTTGGTATTCCATCTCATCTCATATTTTCTATTCCATCCCATATTTTGTATTCCACCCCATCCCATATTTTGTATTCCATCCCATCCCATATTTTCTATTCCATCCCATCCCATATTTTCTATTCCATCTCATTCCATATTTTCTATTCTATTCTACTCCATCCCATATTTTGTATTCCATCCCATACTTTTTATTCCATCCCATCCCACATTTTCTATTCTATTCCATCCCATATTTTGTATTCCATCCCATACTTTTTATTCCACCCCATCCCATATTTTCTATTCTATTCCTATTCCTATTCATTCCATTCCATTCTATCCCATCCCATATTTTCTACTCCATCCCATATTTTGCATTCAATCCCATTCAATATTTTCTATTCCATCCCATCCTATCCCATATTTTCTATTCTATTCCCATTCCATCCCAGTAAGCCACCTGCACACTGATTCCCATTTGAAGGATACTGCGGTAGGCGGAAGTGAAGTCCAGATTCAGCATCCAGTCCAGGATGTTGGCAATATCAGACTTGAGCGGCTGCCCAGTGCAAGTGTAGACGGTCTCTTCGGTCACTTTTCCAAAAGCCATGTACGTGCTCTGCAAGACGGAAGAGAGAAATCAGGAATCACTGCTTTGTTTGCTCAAGGAGGGTCATTTCTCCAGCGAAGACCGGTTGCTGGCTTAAGAGGACCAGGAGAACCGGACTAAACCACTATCAGAGTTTCTTGCAGAAATCAAATCCAGAAGCACACACAGATAGCTGATTCATCTGGATTCATTAACTTCTTTATATACATAATAACAGATGAAGTATTTACAATAGCAATAGCTGATTCTTTCAACGTGGTAGAAGTTACAGCACAGGGCAGGAGAGAACAGTTCATTTCATTTCAGCAGAGTAGACAAGCACACACTGTCAACTTGCAAAGCTTTCAAGTTGCCATGAGCAGGAGGGAGGGAGAACTGAAGTGAATTCCATACATTCTTTCTGACCGCAATCAGAAGGAGGGTGTTAGGTTTCACAGCCAGCCAAAGTGGTTAATTGGAGAATGTGATTTATGACATGGCCAGAGAGGAGGGGAGAGACAGGCTCATAGGGGAACGTAAATCTACGTGGGGTCAGTCCTGATTGCATCCCAGTATTGCCGGAATGGTGCTCCTAATAAATGACTATATTTCCTTTGAAGTTTGGATCATGGCTCATGAATTAATTAGGGCATCTTTCGGAAACTTGATACACACACACCAACACACTGGTTTCAGTTTCAATTCTCAGCACAGACTCAGAAGCTGCAGACTAAGACACGCCCTGGCTTCAGTCTGTCTCACCTCCCAATTGGCTGACTTAGTTGCTATGCCTATTCATTGGCTGACCTTGTTACCATGTCTCTGCCAGTTCATGAATAATCTGACAACCACTGGCCGTTGAATCAATTTACGACTTACGACCACAATTGAGCCCAAAATTTTATGTTGCTAGCCGAGAAATTTGCTAAGCATGCCTTGCCCCCCATTTTACGACTTTTCTGGCCACCTTTGTTAGGCGAATCACTGAGCTTGTCGATCAGAAAGGTCGGCAGTTCGGCGGTTCGAATCCCTAGTACAGGTCTTCTGCGTGAGCAGGGGGTTGGACTAGATGACCTCCAAGGTCCCTTCCAATTCTGTAAATGTTACAAGCAGTCTCGGGTTAGAAAAAGGAAGCCACACCTGTATGGGGGGCCTTACCTGCAAGATGTTCAGAGATCTGCGCATATCACCGTTGGACAGCGTCACCAAGGCTTTCATTCCGTCATCGCTGACATCAACGCTGAAAGAGCAACGAGGAATTTCAATAGGCCGCCAAGAATCCTGCTGTTTCCTGCACACCCACCCCTCCCAGCGATCCTACACAATAGGTCACACACCCGTGAAAAGTTCACTCTTTCCATCCGGCACACTTCCCTAGAATTCTGGCAATTTTAAACTTTAATCAACATCATGCTCATCTGCTACCTTTGGGTTGGGGGATTGGGTTTTTCTGGCTTTATGATTCCACAGAACTAGAATTGGCAACTCCAAATTTCTACTTCTAAATGTTCTCGACAAACGCCCCTCCGAACTGCCTCTCCTTTAAACTCCATCCCCAGGTGTGCCTTGTGAAGGGAATCGGGGCTCTCTTCTGCGTTCTTCCCTGCGCGCCCTAGGATGAGGAGTTGGTGGGCCTTGGTCTTCATCTGAACCCCCTCTCCCTTGTTCTACTTCTCCCCTGCTCTGCCCAGCCTGACTTTGCCCTTCCCCAGTTTCCTCCACAGCCAACGGAGCCACTCTCTTGCTCTCTGTCAGCTGTTCGTCTTCCGTCTCAGATTCAGACTCTGACGGAGGAATGACAGGCGCTTTGGAGAATAGGTTGGCATCCCCTCAAATATTGGAAGACTGCTATCCTTCTCTTCATTGCAGGCTAATTGATGAGTTGATGGGGCAGACGTAACACTTTGCAGAGAAAGCCAGAAAATTGGGAGCAGCCAGATCTCTGACTCTCTTCTGTCATTCCCTGAGGCTTTTTACTCACTTCTCCTTCTCCGTAACATGTTTCAACCGAGGAACCATGAGTTCTGGCGTCAAAGGGCCAAACCGGAACCTGGTGCATCTGGATTGTAGAGCTGGAATTATTTTGGAGAGGTAGTTGCAGATCAGGCAAAACCGGGTATTCTCGGTGAATTTCTCAATCACTGGAAAAGACATATAAAGTCAAACATTTAGGTTAGCACTGTCAGATTCACGGCAACCTTAAAACAAGCTATCAGCCATCCTGTTGGGACGGCAGATCAAAATGGCTGCCATCAAAAAGTTAACGGCAATCGTGTCTAGGGCTGTTGATCTTTGTAGCATCCCTTTCTTGATGGGATAGGGCATCAACTCACCACGCCTGAGAGCATTTTGTGCATCCTGGGTCATGGCATCGGCTTCATCCAGAATCACCAGCTTAAAACCTCTCCTAACAGGACAGAGAAAAAAAAAACAAAACCTGGGAACTCTAAAAAATTCAATGGACTTCATTGTAGAGCCACGGTGGCACAGTGGTTAGAGTGCAGTACTGCAGGCTACTTCTGCTGATTGCCGGCTACCTGCAATTTGGCAGATCGAATCTCACCAGGCTCAAGCCTTCTGTCTTTCCGAGGTGGGTAAAATGGGGAGCCAGATTGTTGGGGGGCAAGAGGCTGACTCTGTAATCCACTTAGAGAAGCTGTAAAGCACACTGTAGCGGTATATAAGTCTAAGTGCTACTGCTTTTGCTTTTGCTTTTGCTTTTGCTTTTGCTTTTGCTTTCCTTCCTTCCTTCCTTCCTTCCTTCCTTCCTTCCTTCCTTCCTTCCTTCCTTCCTTCCTTCCTTCCTTCCTTCCTTCCTTCCATGGTGCACAGTAGTTAGAAAGCAATATTGCAGGCTAACTCTGCCATCTGCCAGCAGTTCAATTCTCACCAGCTCAAGGTTGACTCAGCCTTCCATCCTTCCATGGTGGGTAAAATGAGGAGCCAGATTGTTGGGATGCAAGAGGCTGACTCTGTACACTGCTTAGAGTGGGCTGTAAAGCACTGTGAAGCGGTATATAAGTCTAAATGCTATTGTTCGTTCTTCCTTCATCCATCCTTCCTTCCTTCCTTCCTTCCATCCATCCATTCATCCATCCATCCATCATACACAGTGGTTAAAATGTAGCATTGCAGGCTAACTCTGCTGATTGCCAGCAGCTCGATCATGACCGGCTCAAGGTTGACTCAGCCTTCCGTCCTTCCGAGGTGGGTAAAATGAGGACCCAGATTGTTGGGGGCAAGAGACTGACTCTGTAAACCGCTTAGAGAGGGCTGTAAATCACTGTGAAGCGGTATCTAAGTGCTATTGTTATTGTACCGACCCATTGATCACTGATTAAACCCATCTAGTTGTAGGAGACGACCGATAGATACAGACAGACAGACACATACATACATATCTGGCCAGAACATTGTCTTTTGCCAAGGAATTCAAGAAGTCTAAAAGGTGCTTACTTGAAGATGGTTCTGGTGCTGGCAAAGTTCATGATAGGCCCTCTGACGATATCAATGCCTCGGTCATCAGAAGCATTCAGCTAAACGAAGAAGGAACGTACATTAAGAGCTGTGGTGGCACACAGTGGTTAGAATGCAGCGTTGCAAGTCAATTCTGCCGACTGCCAGCAGTTTGATTCTGAATGGCTCAAGGTTGACTCAAGCCTTCCATCCTTCCGAGGTCGGTAAAATGAGGGCCCAGATTGTTGGGGGCAAGAGGCTGACTCTGTAAACCGCTTAGAGAGGGCTGGAAAGCACTGTGAAGCGGCATATAAGTCTAAGTGCTATTGCTATCTATCTCCATGTCTGTCTGTCTGTGTCTGTCTGTCTATCTATCATCCATCCATCATCTCTATATCTATCTTCCTATCTGTCTGTCTGTCTGTCTGTCTGTCTATCTATCTTCCTATCTATCTATCTATCTATCTATCTATCTATCTATCTATCTATCTATCTATCTTTCTTCCTATCTATCTATCTATCTATCTATCTATCTATCTATCTATCTATCTATCTATCTATCTATCTATCTATCTATCTATCTATCCATCCATCCATCCATCCATCCATCCATCCATCCATCCATCCATCCATCCATCCATCCATCCATCCATCTATCTATCTATCTATCTATCTATCTATCTATCTATCTATCTATCAAGACCCTGTTGTTCCGCCAGGCTGGGCTATCAACATAACAATTTTAAATTGGGTTTTAAATTTCTGGGGTTTTAAAATTTAGCCGAATTCATTTAATAATTTTAAACTATTTTAACTGATATTGTTTTGTTTTTTTAATAGGCTGTACACCTCCCTGAGTCCTTCGGGAGAAGGGTGGTATAGAAATAAAATAATAATAATAATAATAATAATAATAATAATAATAATAATAATAATAATAATAATAATAATAATAATAATAATTATTATTATTATTATTATTATTATCATCTATCTATCTATCTATCTATCTATCTATCTATCTATCTATCTATCTATCTATCTATCTTCCTATCTATCTATCTATAGTTGTGCTATCTATCTATCTATCTATCTATCTATCTATCTATCTATCTATCTATCTATCTATGGTATTTATCTCTATATCTATCTAAGAGCTATGATGGCAGGCTGGTTAGAATGCAGAATTGCAGGCTAATTCTGCCGATGAGTTTTCCAAGTCTTTTTCCAAGAGCTTTTTAACCTCCATCTTTTACAACCAAAATTGAAATGGGACCCAGAGAGCCCCAAATATAAACAGATAGATCAGAACCTTGCAAACAGAATTCTGCAACATACACAAACAACGTGCTTGCAGGAATTTCCCCCCAAAATGACCCCCCAAGTGTAGTTAAAGTGCACAGGAGTGGTTACCTCTAAAACCATTGAGCCAAATTCTCTCTCTTTGTAAAGCTGTTTAGCACAGGCGAGAATCGTAGACGTCTTGCCGGTCCCCGGAGGTCCATAGAGCAGGAGGTGAGGCAAACGGTCCTCGCTGATAAATTTTTGTACTGGTAGAGAGAGAGAAAGAGAGCAGAGAGGGCATCGTATGGCTGCCCAGCGACAAGCAATAAACCTTTCGCTGGGCTGACAAATTACTTCTGCAAGCTTATCTATTTCTACTTCTCCAATTCTAGGGTGCCCTCATAGATGCTTGCATTTTATGAAAATGCGCTAGCCCGCAAGTCAAGGGAGATATATATATACACACAGACACAGACACAGACACAGACACAGACACAGACACACACACACACACATATATATAAATTTATATTTCGCTGATAAAGACATAAAGGGAGACTAGTATAGATCTATTTCAAGCTATTTAGCTCTCATCAGCTAACCATATCCTTACTCGGATTTGAACTTGGGATGTATATATGTGTATAAATGTCATTAGGTAGCAGTAATCAAGCAGCATATACATCTAATAAATAATGATAAGATGAAGGAGGGGAGGAGATGAAGGAGAAGAAGAAGAAGAAGCAGAAGAAGGAGAGGAAGAAGGAGGAGGAGAAGGAGAAGGAGAAGAAGCAGAAGAAGAAGAGGAAGAAGAAGAAGGAGGAGGAGGATAAGGAGGAGAAGGAGAAGGAGAAGAAGAAGGAGAAGAAGAAGAAGGAGAAGAGGAGGAAGAAAAAGAGGAAGAGGAAGAAGAAAAAGAAGAAGCAGCAGCAGCAGCAGAAGAGGAAGAAGAGGAAGAAGAAGAAGCAGAAGAAGAGGAAGAAGAAGAAGGAGAAGGAGAAGAAAAAGAAGAAAAAGAGGAAGAAAAAGGAGAAAAGGAGAAGCTGCAGCAGAAGAAGAAGAGGAAGAGAAAAGAAGAAGAAGAAGAAGATCATATAACATCTAGCTATTCTGGGTTCTTGGGAAGGATCTGATAGGTGGACAACAATGCCAAATCCAGTTTAAACATTTGGCGGACTGTCCGGTGATCCATAATAATAATAACATTGATATTGTGTTTCCCCCTATGCATATAACAGCTTCCTGCTCTAGGATGGGGGTTATTTTTAAAGCTGGGCTTATCTCTTTGATCTCTCTCTCTCTTTTCCACCATGCCACTCAACTACCGGTATCTATACGGAATTTCTTGCCTTCAACCAATTTGCGGGAGAATTTTCCCAGAGGTACATTTGAACCAGAGATCAGGATGTAATTACATCACAATACGAGTTGAATTATCGATTGGCGGGGAAGCAGACAGGCTCAAAAAGGGGGGGGGCAGAAAGAGTTATAGTCTGCCTTGATAGATTTATGCAAATTAGGGTCCACATGCAATTGCATAGAGCAGGAGGGTTTTGGATTAGGGATGCACAGCAGCAAGGATATGATCGAATAGAGGAGATGATTTAATCTGGTGAGGTCTGTAAAAGAATTAGGAAATAAATAAATATATATATATATTAATAAGAGGTTATGTGGCAGGACTGGAAAAACATGGGAAAAAACCATATTTTGAAAGAACAAAGAGACCTACCTATTCTGTAAACGTAGATGTCAGGTTTCAAGGTCGTCTCAAATAAATTGCATTTCAAACAAAGTCTTTGATGAAAAACTCCCATTTATTAACACAACATTCTAACTCTGACTCCATCGTAGCCAACACTGACTTCCTGACCCAAAACCCTCCCTTTCCTTTCCCCACTCCTCTGCACTCATTGGCCATCTTCCAAGTCACTCTACCCCTAATCTACTGCTCCAGCTCAAAGGAATTTCCCCCCTCCCATCCCATCTCCTAGGGGATATTATCTCCAGAGAAAATAAGTAGGTGAAAAGTCAAACGTCCCTTTCCAGACGCCTCCGCTTCTCCTTCTTATGTCAGCACTAGAGTAAATGCAGTTTGAAGTGCTGACATCAGTTTCTTTTTAGGGAGTTAATTTTCAGAAATGGGGCAATAACAATAACAAATACCGTGTTTCCCCGAAAATAAGACCGGGTCTTATATTACTGTATTTTTCGGAGTATAAAACACACCTTTTTCCCCCCTAAAAGGGGGTGAACATTTAGGTGCGTCTTATACACCGAATGTAGCCCCGCCCACTCACTGGCCCTCACCCTCTGGCCTCTGCCTCCCAGCAGTTTACCTCCTTGCAAGCAAACAGCAAGAAGAAACAGCTCCTTTCGGCTTCAGCACAGCCTAATTAGCACAAGTTGATTGGATCGCCTCCCGACTCTCAGCTGATTTGCTCTCAGCTGTTTTGCGCAGGGCTCTGCTGCTTGCTGCAAAGAGGTAAATTGCTGGAGAAGATTTTTTTTTCCCTGTGTGCTAATCAAGCTATGCTGAAAACCAAAATGAAAGTAAAGCAGGCTGTTTGCTGCAAGGAGGCAAAATTGCGGACAGGCAGAGGGAGATTTCTTTTTCTTCTTTTCCTCACCAAAAAAGGTAGGTGCATCTTATATTCCGAAAAATATGGTAATTTTTGCTCCAGAAGACACATTAGGGCTTATTTTCTGGTTAGGTCTTATTTTGGGGAGAATAAGGTACTAAATGCACCCATCTGGCTGACAATCTTAACTGGGGTTTATTTTGGGGGGTAGGGCTTATATTACGAGCATCCTGAAAAATCATGCTACGGCTTATTTTCCGGTCGGGTCTTATTTTTGGGGAAACAGGGTAGAATTAGAATTAGATGTGATTGGACACACAAGGAATTTGTCTCCAGTGCATAAGCTCTCAGTGTACATACAAGCAACCAAGTGATAAATCACCATCATAGTCATGGTAAAAATACATTCATCATCAATTATAAGATTACATCACTTAATGATAGTATCAACACTAAGCAATCAACATAAATCATACGAGGATACTAAATAAAACAATATAAATCATAAGATACAAGCAGCAGAGTTATAGTCATAAGAAGATAAGGAGATAGGTAATAGGAAAAATGAGATTATTAATACAGCCTTACTAGATACGTAGTTTGATGGTGTTGTGGGAATTAGTTGTTTAGCAGAGTAATGACATGCAGGGGGGACTGTCCTTGTGTCTAGTTGTTCTGGTGTGCAATGCAAGCGATATTATAAAAGTAATTCAGTGCTAATTGAATTATAATAATTAACAATCCCTCACCATAGTCCATACAGGTTTGAGGAATGATGGCAGCCGAAGCCTCCTTTACTGGGCACTCCAAACCGAGAGGCAGCTGCGTGTTTCTAAAGATCAGTTAAAATATTCACAGCGCTATTGAATACTTACTGGTATTCAGAATGTCCTCGTGAGAAATTAGATCCCCGAGGGTCTGAGGCCGGTACTTCTCTACCCTGCCAATAAAAACAAAATGCAGATTTTCACAACGAGAGAATCCGTATTTCCCAACCACTGGGAATTATTTTTTATTTCTGTTTGGAAGATCTGAGCTAAGGAAAGAGGAAGGAGTCATCGAAAAGGCTCCAGAGATGATGTTGGGGCTACAACTAGGAGAGCAAGAAAATGCAGAGTTCTGCTTCACCCTGATGGGTCTACTACTATAGGTAGTCCTCGACTTACGACTGCCAAATGTCTATTGCCACGCAAGACAGTTGTTAAGTGAATTTTAGCCCATTTTGCGACCTGTCTGTCATCTGCACTTCTATAACTGTCTGATTTGGTCCTGCAACCAAGACAAGTAGGAGTTGAAACAATTTGTGTCCAGGATGCGAGGGGTCTGTAAATATTTTCACAGCCCTTTTTTTGACTCGTGCAGTACACAGGTCCTCAATGGAAGGCAGGTTGGTAGTCACTGTTTTTTTCTGCAGTTCTAATGATCCTCTGAAGTCTGCGTCTGTCTTGTTGGGTTGCGGAACCAAACCAGACAGTTAATAGAGATGCAGATGACAGACTCAATAATTCCTCTGTAGAACTGGATCAGCAACTCTTTGGGCAGTTTGAGCTTTCTGAGTTGGCGCATTCTTCGTTGAGCTTTTTTGATGATGTGTTTGATGTTTATTTTTTTATTTTATTTGTCAAGAACATATTAGGTAATATATATAAGTATAAGCATGAATTGAATACATAAAATAGATACAAATAGAGGAAACATTAGGACAGGGACAGTAGGCACACTGGCGTTCTTATGCACGCCCCTTATTAAATGTTAGGTGTCCATTTTAAGTCTTGAGGTATGAAGATTCACTTAACAGCTGTGTTACTAGCTTTTCTGCAGTTCTAATGATCCTCTGAAGTCTGTGTCTGTCTTGTTTATTATTTATTTATTTATTTATTTATTCAATTTCTATACCGCCCTTCTCCCGAAGGACTCAGGGCGGTGAACAGTTAAAATAACATACATATAAAATGTGAATATAAGATGATTAAGCCAATTGTTGGATTGCAGAACCAAACCAGACGGTTAACAGAGGTGCAGATGACAGGCTCATTCCTCTGTGCAAAATGCCCCTTTACGGGATGGAGGTCAGGATGATACAGATAGATACAGAATAACAAAGAGTTTATTTATTTTTATTTATTTATTTGTTCAACTTGTATGTCGCCTTTCTCCAAAGACTCAAAGCGGACCTTGAGTTGGAAGGGACCTTGTAGGTCATCTAGTCCAACCCCCCGCCCAAGCAGGAGACCCTACCTACACCATTTCTGACAGATGCATGATGCACCCCTTATGGGCTCCTTTGCACCCCAATGAGCCCTCCTATTGCAAGACCCCCTTGGCTGCTTTTGCAAGACCCCCCCGCCCCCCCAGCATTAAAAACAAAAAACAAAAAATCCAAGCCACAGTCAGGAAGGTAAAGCAGCGCTCTGCACATGCTCAGGAGCATGTCCTTTGCAGAATGCATGCCTCTGCGCCCTCTAAAAGGGACCCCCCCCCTCCACCCCTCCCAAAGGAGGAGCAGCGGTCCCTATGCAGAAGCCTAGAGAGAGGAACCCAACCCGTCTCCTAGCAACGGAGCATCCTTTCCTCCGCCCGTTCTTTTCATTCCTCCCCCGCCCCCACCTTACCAAGGTAAGTTCGCGCTCCTCCCGGCCACCGTCGTCGCCGCTGCCTCCGCCGAACGTTCCATTCTATCTCTCTCTTTTTCTTCCCGGAAACTCCGCGCAGCCGCAATTTCGCGCTTGGCGCCCTGGATGGCCTTGTTCTCGCGAGAGGAAGGGCGAGACTTCCGCGCGGGAGCTCCGTCCCCCCCCCGCGTTGCTAAGGCCTCTTCGGATGGTCGCTAAGGGGCGCGGCCTGCACTGTAAAGTGACGGCCGGGAAAGGCCGAGGCCTACCGGCTGGTTTATAAACAGCACCGCCCTCGCTTTCCATTCGCCCGCGGGTGGGTTGTAGTGATACACACGCCCGACTTTTAAGGCTCTGACGCCTTGGCAACCGCCTCCTGGGAGCCCTGCTGTGCAGCATTGGCTCTTGTTTGGGCTTGGAGTCTGAGCCGAGGGATGGGAGACCACAAGGAGATCCCAGAACTGCCTTCTAAAATGGGGGAGTCCATTTTTTTTTTAAAAAAAAGATGAAGGCCAGGGCAATAAAAAAAAACAATGCGAAGCACCTACATACCGTTATTGGGAAAACCTGGCGTTGAAGTGAAGAGCCAGTGGCGTTTTTTTTTTCCTTCTTCTTATCCTCAATTTTTATAATTTTAATAATAAGATTTTAATAATAACAAAATGGGAAGAGAAGAAGGTGAAGCCGATGTGGAAGAAAAAAAAGGAAAACAGAAACGAGCCAGCAAAATAATAAGGCCGTGTGCTATGAAACTGAAAACTCTTGTTCTTAACAACACAGAATGAATATTGAATCCATGGAGAAATATTAATTGGGATTTCCATTACGTGGACAGAATTAAGCCAGTTTGCGTATGAGCTGACCTAGGTTTTCCATTGGGGATTTTAAATAAGATGAAACAAGAGTTTTTTTTTTCCCCTATTGGAAGAAGACATGCTTTTGAGTTTGCAGAATAAGCCCAGAGTTCTTGGTGGAATCCACATTTTCAGGGTGCAATTTAACTCCACCTTCACAAGCTGAAATCGGACCTCGTATCCTAACATGGATTAACAAAATAGGGCCCAAAACTCTATGTCAGTCAGTACCTCCACCTAAATATTGCATTTCCAACTTTTAACTAATTTCAACCCAACCCTTAATTGGAAAAGGTGATTTAAGCACACTCGACTACGCCGACTTCCGTCTGACCTAAATATAGTACATAAAATTATCTGCCACAATGTGCTACCTGTCAATCACTACTTCAGCTTCAACTACAACAATACATGAGCAAATAATAGATACAAACTCAAGGTAAACCGCTCCAAACTCGATTGCAGAAAATATGACTTCAGTAACAGAGTGGTCAATGCCTGGAATGCACTACCTGACTCTCTGGTTTCTTCCCCAAACCCCCAAAACTTTAACCTTAAACTGTCTACTGTTGACCTCACCCCATTCCTAAGAGGTCTTGTAAGGGGCGTGCATAAGAGCACCAGCCTGCCTACTGTCCCTGTCTGAATATTCCTTTTTACTCTTATTCTTTTCACGTATTCAAATTATGTTTATACTTTTACCTGGTATATATGGTTGACAAATAAATAAATAAAAATAAAATAAAAATAAAATGGCATGTTACAGGTTAATAAAATCAATGATTCCAGCTACTTATTCCCATCCCACGATGGACTGCATAAAGATCTATCACTTTCTTCCAGTTGCCAGCCTCTCTTGAACTTGCCACACGGCGGAGAAACAGAAGGGGAAAATTGACTGAGTGAATGAAAGTGATGAAGAAATCACCGGTAAAAACCCAGACAGCATTTTTTCCCCTACAGATACGGTAAGAAAAATACATGTAGAATGAAAGCATATATTACTAAGAACTTGCTCTGGCACAAGCTTTGTGGTCTGAATTTATGTCACATTTGAATATGAATCATTTGAGGCAAGACACACACACACACAAACACTAGAAGTATTGTTATGGATAATTGTTGCAATACATATTAAAAAGTCCAGGTGCTTTGTTCTTTGGGTTACAGATAAAAGGTCAGAGTTGCAACAGAATTGCAAATTTCTATTGCTAAGTGAGATAGTTATTAAGTTAGTTTTGCCCCATTTGATAGCCTTTCTTGCTAGAGTTGTTAAGGGAATCACTGCAGTTGTTAAGCTAGTAACACAGTTGTTAAGTGAATTTTCATACCTCAAGACTTAAAATGGACACCTAACATTTAATAAGGGGCGTGCATAAGAGTATGCACGCCCCTTATTAAGATAGTATTTGTATCTGTTTTATGTATTCAATTCATGCTTATACTTATATATATTACTTAATACATTCTTGACAAATAAATAAAATAAAAAAAAATAAACATCAAACACATCATCAAAAAAGCTCAACAAAGAATGTTCTTTCTGCGCCAACTCAGAAAGCTCAAACTACCCAAAGAGCTGCTGGTTCAGTTCTACAGAGGAATTATTGAGTCTGTCATCTGCACCTCCATAACTGTCTGGTTTGGCTCTGCAACCCAACAAGACAGACACAGACTTCAGAGGATCATTAGAACTGCAGAAAAAACCATGGCTACCAACCTGCCTTCCATTGAGGACCTGTATACTGCACGAGTCCAAAAGAGGACTGTGAAAATATTTACAGACTCCTCGCATCCTGGACATAAGCTGTTTCAACTCCTACCCTCAAAACGAGGCTATAGAGCACTGCACACCAGAACAACTAGACACAAGGACAGTTTTTCCCCGAGTGCTATCACTCTGCTTAACAACTAATTCCCTCAACACTGTCAAATAATATACTAAGACCGTATTACTATTATTCTTCTCTTCCTTATTAGAATCTATCTCTTCCCACTTATTACTATAATCATGTTGCTTATATCTTTCAATTATATTGTTTTTATTTGTTTCCTAGTACGATTTGATAGTTTATTCGTAACCTTGACAATCACCAAGTGTTGTATCTTTTTATTCTTGATGAATGTATTTTATTCTCCTTATGTACACTGAGAGCATATGCACCAAAGACAAATTCCTTGTGTGTCCAATCACACTTGGCCAATAAAGAATTCTATTCCTATTCTATTCCTTCCCCATTGACTTTGCTTGCCAGAAGGTTGCAAAAGGTAATCACACATATCCCCAGGACACTACAACTGTCATAAATATGAGTGAGTTGCCAAGTATCTGAATTTTGATCACGTGATTACGGGGATGTTTCAATGGTCATTAAGTGTGAAAATCAATCCTGAAACACTTTTTTTTCTTCCAACTTTGAACAGTCACTAAACAAATGGTTGTAAGTCAAGGACAACCTGCAGTCATGACCCCAGGCTGACAGAGAAGTTTATCTACTTCCTAAATCCATATTCAGCCTTTTCATTTGAAGAAAGATGCTGTAATACTTTGACAATTTTCATCGTCCTGCTTTGCATAATCTCTCCCAAAGTTTTTCCCCTCCCCTTTTTAATCCCATCAACAGGTTGAACAGATTACCATATTTGGCAAGGCACTGCTTATATTGTGTGATCTCTACTCAGTATTAACCACAAACATTTTTTTTTTAAAAAATAACCCAAAACCTCAAAGCTTAGCGTCTCCTTGAGAATTTCCACAAACACAGCTCAGTCACCCTACACTCCTACACCGAATTCTGACTAAAGTTTCACTGTTGACAAAAAATGTTCCACCAGGAATCATGACATGCTGGTACCTATCTCAAGTGAGATATGGTTGCGGGCTTCCCAGGCACATGTTAGATAAGAATGTATTAGAAGCGAGGGAAGGGAATATTCGTTTTCTTGGATGTAAGCCGGCCTTACTCTCTGACTCATTTGTTCCTTCCTTTGCCAAGCAAAATCATACATTCCTTGGATATAGCAGCCAACGGAGGGAAGCCTTCACACTTGACGCTTCAAAAGAGAAGTTGGTTGAAGATTGTATCTACTTAGGTAGATTGCATCTACTTATGGCATGAGGAGGAGAAGGAGAAGAAGAAGAAGAAGAAGGAAGAAGGAAGAAGAAGAAGAAGAAGAAGAAGAAGAAGGAGGAGGAGGAGGAGGAGGAGAAGGAGGAGGAGGAGGAGAAGAAGAAACGGAGGAGGAGGAGGAGGAGGAGGAGGAGGAGGAGGAGAAGAAGAAGAAGAAGAAGAAGAAGAAGAAGAAGAAGAAGAAGAAGAAGAAGAAGAAGAAGAAGAAGAAGAAGAAGAAGAAGAAGAAGAAGAAGAAGAAGAAGAAGACGACAACCTTGGTGACTTTAAGACCTCTGGACTTCAACTGTGGACGTCAACCACAGACATGCTGGCTGGGGAATCCTGGGAGTTGAAGTCCACAGGTCTTAAAGTCGCCAAGGTTGGATACCCCTGAATGAAAGCCTCCTTAGAGAGTAATAATACCTCTCAAATTCAGGCAGAGAAATTTCCTATGTTGATTTTTCCAGATTGCAGTGACCCAGGAGAAATCAGGCAGCTTCTCCTCTCCATCTGCCACCACGTTAATTTAGTTATTGCCATATAGATTTATTCATTGCTACATTCCCAAGAAAGCTATTATTACCAAGGAAACATGTCTGTACAGATAGACCTCAGCTTAACGACTGCAAACGGGCCCAAAATTTCTGTTCCTTAGCCAGAAAGTTTTGGAGTTTTGCCCCATTTTGCGACCCTTCTTGCCACATTTGTTAAACGAATCCCTGCACGTTAAGTGAGTCACAGGGTTGTTAAGTGAATCTGGCTTCCCCGTTGACTTCGCTTTTCTAGGGGAATCATGGGAACCCGGGACCCTGCAACTGTTATAAATACGAGTCAGTTGCCAAGCGTCCAAATTTTAATCACATGAGCACAGGGAATGCTCGCAACGGTCGTTAAGTGTGAAAAATGGCCATTGGTCCCATTTCTCAGTGCCAATGTAGCTTCGGTCACTAAATGAATGGTTGTAAGTTGAGGACTAACCTGCATATATGCATTTGACAGACTTGACCAAGGAGATGTAAACTGAACGAATGGAAGTCCATGGAGAATAAAGAGTAGGTACCATATTTTTTGGAGTATAAGACGCACCTTTTTCCCCAAAAAAAGAGGGTGAAAATCTGGGTGTGTTTTATACTCTGAATGTAACCCTGCCCAGCTTCTCAAATGGAGGTTTCAGAGGCTGAAAAAAGCATCAGAAAAGAAGCTTCAGAAAAGAAGCCCCCAAACAGAGCTTCAGGAAAAAAAGCCTCCAAACACAGCTTCAGAAAAGAAGCCCCCAAACAGAGCTTCAGAGGCTTTTTTTTCTGAAGCTCTGTTTCGGAGGCTTTCAGAGGCCCGAAAAAAAGTTTCAGAAGTTTTAGAGGCAGAAAAAAAAGGAGAAAAAAAAAAAGCAAGGCACAGAGCTCACAACCAAGGAACCTGTTGCTAAAATTCACCTCTGGGGACAGCTGATTGGAGGTATTCCGGGAGGCCGATCCACCTGCCGATCAGCTTTTTTTCTTATTTTCCTCCCCAAAAACTAAGGTGCGCCTTATACTCCGGTGTGTCGTATACTCCGAAAAATACGGTAGGTTGAAAAGCATGGGTTCCTGCCCACTTGAGAATGTCTTGAGAGCTTAATATCGGCTTTTGGAGGAGGGAGGTCTTATAAAGATTTTAAAATAAATACATTTGCTCAATAAAGAAAGGGGCACCGTTGCTCTTTGTAGGAGCAATTTGCACAGATGGTGATTATACAGATTGGGTTTTGACATCTCACAAAGCCAAAAGATAGCACCGATATGGCATTCAAGTCCAGCCCATTGTGGTTTATGCAGCAAACTATGATTAAAACGGGGCTTGGAAGAATGTATGAAACTTTTCGGGTCTGTGCTTCTCCCTCCATGTTAAGAATAATGTGTGCAAGCAAAATAATATTAATAATAAATCCTTATTTTGTGTTAAGAACGGGTTATATCCTCACTCTTGATTTGTTGAAACTCTGGAATTACCACGTTTTCCCGAAAATAAGACCCTGTTTTATATATTTTTTTGAACCCCAAAATGAGTGCTTGGCCTTATTTTCAGGGAGGTCTTATTATTTTGGGGCGCATGGAGCAAGATGGGACTCCTCTTGCTGTCTTGCCTGATTTCCAGTTCTGCGTTTAAATATTTTCGGGGAGGGCTTATTTTTGGGGGGAGGCTTATTTTAGCACATGTGCTCAAAAGCCCAATTGGGCTTATTATCAGGGGATGTCTTATTTTCGGGGAAACTGGGTAGAAGAATTGCATTTTAGAAAGGGCCCAGGTTGGGGTAGGTGAAACTTTGCACAGTTCCAGTTATGTCTCTACCTGTTTGAGGTGGAACACTGGGCCTCCAGTGAAACCATTCCCCTGTAATTTATGCCACCACAAGAGGTGTGGCTGAGTGGCAAAACACCTGCTTTGCATCCACAGAGTCCAAGGTTCACTCTTCTTACAGGTTGTTAGTGATCATCAGAGTAGATACTCATCCCTTTCCCACCTGTTCAGCAGACTCTTCTAAGTCTCCCTTTCATATATCTCGAGAGAAAGAAGGAAATTGTATTTATTATTGGTATTATTATCTCTTTTATTCATGAAACATGGAACTCAGTCAACTGAACATTTAAAAATGCATCACAAATACCATTGACTGGTGCTAATGGTTAATACGGGTTGCTGCCAGCGTCCTAGGTATCAACCAAGTACCTTCTTAAGACGTACGATATTCCTAGTAGCGCAGTTTTTTGCAGTTCCGCTGGTGTTATTGCAGAAAGCTGCAATTTCTTGATGTGTTTTGTAAAATTCTTGGGACATAGTACCAAGTGCTCCGATGACAAATGGGTATCACTGTTACATGTTTCATCCATAGCCGTATAGTTTTGATGGCCAGGTTGCGATATTTCGTTATTTTTTCCCCCAGTTCTTTTTCTTCGACTCTGGCATCTCCTGGTACCGCGATATCAATAAATTGTACGCTTCGGTTTTCAACAACCGTGATATCCCGCGTGTTATGTTCCAAATGACGATCCGTCTGTATTCGAAAGTCCCACAAGATCTTCACTGTCTCATTTTCGATAACTTTTTCCACTTTATCTTCCCATGACTTTTTGGATACAGGAAAGTCGTATTTTTTACATAATGGCCAGTGGATTAATTTAGCAACTCGGTCGTGTCTAGCTTTGTAATCAGTTTGTGCGATTTTGCTGCATTCACACATCAAATGTGAAACGGTTTCGACTTTGTCGTTGCAAAGTCGGCCGTTTGGATTGTCGGTGGATTTTTGTATCTTTGCTTTCATGGCCTTAGTTTGTAGTTGCTTGTTCTTGAGCAGAGAGTATTAAACCTTCCGTTTCTTTCTTGATGGTTCCCCTCTTACGCCATGCCCATGTCAAGCTGTCATCCCATTTTCCTTCCATGTTTTTCAAGTGCTGTCCATGCAGAGCTTTGGTTTTCTATCTATTTCATCTATTTATTTATTTATTTATTTATTTCCCCCAGTGCTGTTGTAACTTCAAGCTGTCACTCCTTCACCCCTCCAGTTCAGGTTGTGGTCTTCTGGAGGCGCTGAACCACAACTCCCAGCAACCCCAACCAACATGCCCAAAGGGAAAGGATATGTGGGGAGATGTAGTTTTGTAACAAGACTTAGGGCAGTGTTTCTCAACCTTGGTAGCTTGAAGATGGGTGGACTTCAATTCCCAGAATCGGCCTGTTTTTGAGGCTTTTTTCAGCCCGTTTTGGGGGCTTTTTTTGCCCTGTTTTCGAGGCTTTTTGGGGCGCTGGCTGGGGGATTCTGGGAGTTGAAGTCCACCCATCTTCAAGTTTCCAAGGTTGAGAAACACTGACCTAGAGGGTGATGGCACCCCCCCCAGCCCTTTAAATGAAACCCATTCAATGAAGCCTCCTTCAGCACCTGTCCCCCATACAAAAGAGATCCACTGACTCCCCCACCCCCACCCCCATTCCAGTTCCCCAACTCGGGGGCCACGGAGGACACTCTGCACATGCTTGGAGGACCCCTTTCCTCGAAGGCGGTGGAGTGGTGGGGAGGGGGGGGGAGGAGGAGATAGGAAAGGGCTTTCCTGGCGGCAAGGCAATTGGCTGGAGGCGGCAGGCAAGGCAAGGCAAGGCAAGGCAGCCCTCCTTGCCTGGCGGGGACGCGGACGACGAGCCCTCCCCGCGTCGCCTCTTTGCGCGCCCCCGTGATTGACAAGGCGGCAGGCGGCGCGCGGGAGCCGGGCGGACTCTGCTACTGCTGCTGCGGGCAAGCCGACGGGCAAAGGCAGAGCGGAGGAGGGGGAGAGAGCGCGCAGACCCCCCCCAATACCTCTTCTCCCCGTAGCTCCATCCAGGCCAGCCGCAGCCTCGGGGCTCCCCTCTACCCCCCCACCTCGCCCCTCTCTTCCCCGAGCGGTGCCACCGCCGCTGCTGCTGCTGCTGCTGCCCTGCGCGGAGCAGGCGGGGGAGCGCGAGGATCGCGGGGCAGCGGCCGGAGGGGCGGGCCGGCCACCCAGGTGGAGGGCTGGCGCGGTGGGGGCGGCGGGGAGGGGGCGGCCGCGGGGCCGCCGCCTCCTGGGGGGAGCGGGCCGCTGGCGGCGGCGGCGGCGGGGGCAGCAACAGCGGCGGCTTCGTCCCTCTGATCCGCGAAGAAGAAGAAGAGGAGGAAGAGGAGGAAGAAGAAGAGGAGGAGGAGGAGGAAGAAGAGGCGGCGGCGGCGGCGGCGGCGACCGAGGCGCGAGCGATGGACGAGGCCGCTATGCTGCCGCCGCCGCCGCCTCCTCCTCTCAGCCTGCAAAAAGCGCTGCAGCAGTGCGAACTGGTCCAGAACATGATCGACATCAGCATCTCCAACCTGGAGGGGCTGCGCACCAAATGCGCCACGTCCAACGACCTCACGCAGAAGGAGATCCGCACCTTGGAGGTAGGTAGGTGGGTGGGTGGGTGGGAGGAGGGGGGGTTAGGTAGGTAGGTAGGTAGGTAGAAAGGTAGAAAGGTGTGCCTTCAGGCCCCCCTTCTCCCTCCCTCCCTCCCCTCCCCTCCCCTCCCCTCCCCTCTACCACTATCACCACCCCAGCCCCGACGGCCGAGCTGGGGGTCCTGGCCATGCATGCGTGTGAAATGAGCCAAAGGCGGCCGAGAGCGCCCGCGGAGGCTTGCGTGCGTCTTGCAGGTGCCCCAACCAGGCGGCTCGCTTTCCCTCCCCCCCCCTTTTTTTTGATGCGGGCTTGCGGCGAAGGTGGGGGGGTGGTGGAGAGAGAGGGAGAGAGAGAGAGAGAGAGAGAGAGAGAGGGAGAGGGTGAGAGAGAGAGAAAGAGAAAGAGAGAGGGAGAGAGAGAAAGAGAGAGGGAGAGGGAGAGAGAGAGAGAGAGAAAGAGAGAGAGGGAGAGAGAGACTACGACTACTCTTCCCTCTTCCTGGACCACTGAATTAAGGATGATTTCCCTCCCCATCCCGGTTTTTCTCTCCTCCACCGGACATGGGCAGTATAGTCGCTCCTCCTCTATGATGTCTCTCCCGCTCTCCACCCCCCCTCACACCCCGCTGCCCGCTTCCCATTACGAGCCAGAGGCGCCCAAATGCAGAAACGCTCTCCTATCTTCCCCACCCCTCATGGTAATAAGTAAAGGCACCCACCCTTTTTTTTTTTTTTTTGCAAGGGGGAGTTAAAAATAAACTGGTATCTATGGAGTGGGGGTGGGTTGGGAGAGGGAGGGAGGGGTGGGGAAACAGGAAAGTCTCATTGAGCGGTTAATTGGATGGGGGTGCCGCCGCCGAGAGTAATAATGAAGCCCTGTTGGGAGCCGAAAGAGGGGAGGGGGCTTTGCCCCACGTGGTCACAGTGGCAGGGACCAGATCTAAGTGGTAGGAGGTTCTTAAGGGGGCCTCTGGAGTCCCTGCAGACCTGGCTTGACTAGGTCTCCAGGAGTCCACGCAATGGCAGGTGTTCTGGTGTTATGGGGAAAACCTCTACAGGTAGTCCTCAATTTACGACCCCAATTGAGGTCCCAAATTTTACGTTTCTGAGTGAGAAATCGGTGAAGTCAGTTTTGCCCCATTGTGCCGTCTTTTCCTGCCACCTTTCGTTGAGTGAATCGCTGCCCTTGTTAAATTACTAGGAACAGGAACAGATTAACAGAGTTGGAAGGGACCTTGCAGGTCATCTAGTCCAACCCCCTGCCCAAGCAGGAGACCCTACATTTGCCTCTACCTAGGATCAAACTCACAACCTCCTGATCCTAATCAGGTTGTTAAGCGAATCCGGTTTCTCTGTGACTTTGCTTGTCAGAAGGTTCGCCAAAGGCGGTCCCACGACCCCGGGGACGCTGCAACGGTCATAAATGTGAGTCAAGCATCCTGAATCTAAATCACTTGGCCGTGGGGGATGCTGCAATGGTCCTGGGGGTGAAAAAGGGGGCAGAAGTCACTTTTTTTCCCCAGTGCCGTCGGTCGTAGCTTTGAATGTTCACTAAGTGAGCTGTCGTAAGTCAAGAACTACTTGTACTTTTAACCCCGGCTTGAATTTCGGTAGTTTTAACTCAAAGGCGGCATCTCTCTGTAGGGGGACTGCCAAGAGGCTCCCATTTGCAAACTGGGAGCCCCATTGGACTGTCTGTTGAATCTCAGTGCATCACAATTCATTTCCCTCCAGGCCAGGTAGGTTGGCTGTTCACAGAAGCCTCCCCGCTCTCTACTCATCCTTTGACTCTTCCCCAAGATTTGCAACGGTTGTGTAACTCTTGAGCACCACACAATTAGTAGTCTTTTCTCCTACCTGGATTTTTTTCCCCCCTCTGGTTCCAGTGTCATCTTCCCCCTCCTCCCTGTTGGAAGTGCCTGTATTTCGAGGAGGGGGATAATCTCACCTTCCCACCCCACCCCACCCCCAGGTTCTGGAGGTGGGTCCCGTTGCTTGGCAGCTTGAGAAAACAGCCGCAGCAGAACCCAATCGTGATTTATTTTTCAAATTGTTTCAATTGGACATGTTTTATTACCATCGGAGCAAATGTTCTTGTTCATTGATTCAATTCCTACGGCCACCCCAAATTGCAAGAGCGAGTCCTGGGTGACCTAAAATTTTGAGAAAAAATGCTTTTTTTCCCCCCTTCCCCATCTCACGTGCTTGGTGAAACTTTCCCCTTGCAATTTCCTCTTTCTTTATGCAACACGGGCAGTGCTGGGCTGCTCCTGGTTCAGCCCGGTTCGGCTGAACTGGTAGCGGTGACGATGTGACGTCACCGAACTGGTTCTCTTTGTTTGGGAGCTGGGCCCTCCCACCCGCCCCCGCGTTATTCCTACCTTTATTTCTTCTTTTTTTAGCCCAGCTGATAGGCGCGGCAGAGTGGATTGCCGCACCTCAGATGGGCAGAAACCTAACGCACTTGCGCGCAGTGCAAGTTTGGCATGCGTGCGAGCAAAGTGAGCATGTGCACGGCGATCGCGCACAAAGCACATGCACGAAGAGAACCGGTGGTAACGCCAGGTGTAACCCGCCACTGAACATGGGTGATTCTTGATGGCGGCCCCTTCCCAGAGGTGGTATACAGCTGGTTTGGACCGGTTTGCCCGAACCGGTAGCGGAAATATTCAACCGGCAGGTCCACCCGCCCCAGCTCTATGCCATCCTACCGCTGCCCCTTCCCTATGGAATTTCATTCCCCCAGAGCAGGGGTCTGCAATCTTAAACACTCAAAGAGCCATTTGGACCCGTTTCCCACAGAAAAGAAAACACCGGGAGCCACAAAAACCTTCTCGTGCCTGACTATTTCTTGAGCGGCCACAAAACTTAGCATATGTAGTTGAATTAAATGTTCTGTTTTCTTCTGAAACTTTTCTTTTCTTGGATTTATCCATGGTTGGCCTACCGGGGGTTGAAAAGCTCAATAAATCACGTGCCAGCGGGTGTCACACATTGGCATATTTTGAGTGACAGGGAGCTGCAGCAGAGGGGTGAAAGAGCCACATGTGGCTCCAGAGCCGCAGGTTGCTGACCCCTGCCCCAGAAGTATCGTTGGCCCCCATTGCTGTTCTGAAAGGCCCTGGAAATAGGGGGTTTTGTCGACGGGTCAAGGGGCCCTGAATGGAGAGGGAACCGATCAAGCAATTGTCTGATTGTGTTGCTGCTGCTGCTGCTGGCGTGTGTGTGTTAATTTATATTGAACACATTTATATTGAGTGCGTTAACGTTGAATATGAATTTTCAGTGTTGTGTAAGCCATTCGGAGTCAACTGTGCATGAGTTGGGTTGGCCATGTACACTTGTTGAAGAAATAAAACAAATAAATAAGCTGCATGTGCGTGCTGGAAGAGCACACAGGCAGAATTGTAGAAGAGCCGTACACCTCTGTGTACAGCAGTCCTCGATTTACGACCGCAGTTGAACCCAAAATTTTCCGTTGCTAAGCAAGGCGGTCGTTAACCGTGCTTTGCCCCATTTAATGACCTTTCTTGCCCCAGAGTTGTTAAGCGAACGACTGCAGTTGTTAAGTTAGTCACTGGGTGGTTAAACGAACCTGACTTTGCCCATCCGAAGGTCGCAAAAGCGGATCGTGTGACCCCAGGCGGGCCGCCGCAGCCTGTCACGAATGCATGCCAGTGGCCAAGCACCTGGATTTTGATCACGAGACCCTGGGATGCCGCAAGGGTCGTAAGTGCGAAAAATGGTTCATAAGTCACTCTTCTCAGTGCCGTTGTAACTTTGAACGGTCACTAAACAAATGGTTGTAAGGCCTACCTGTATTTCACCTGCCAGTGGACTTTTTTTTTTCTTGCACCAGCTGAATTCTTTGTTGTCTACAGGTTTATTGTGGCAATAGGGGTGTGTTAGTCCCAAGTTCATAGTATCTCCTGTCGCTCGATTCTGCCCAACATGGCTACAACGATGAGTAACTTTTAACAAGGGGCTGAATTAGAAGACCTCCAAGGTCCCTTCCAGCTTCTATTCTATTCTATTCTATTCTATTCTATTCTATTCTATTCTATTCTATTCTATTCTATTCTATTCTATTCTATTCTATTCTATTCTATTCATTTTCTACTCTACTTTATTCTAGTTCTTACTTCTGTTCTGTTCTGTTCTAGTCTAGTCTAGTCCAGTCTAGTCTAGTCTAGTCTATTCTATTCATTTTCTACTCTACTTTATTCTAGTTCTTATTTCTGTTCTGTTCTGTTCTGTTTTGTTCTATTCTATTCTATTCTATTCTATTCTATTCTATTCTATTCTATTCTATTCTATTCTATTCTATTCTATTCTATTCTATTCTAGTCATTTTCTACTCTATTCTAGTCCTTATTTCTATTCTATTCTATTCTATTCTATTCTATTCTATTCTATTCTATTCTATTCTATTCTATTCTATTCTATTCTATTCCATTCCATTCCATTCCATTCCATTCCATTCCATTCCAGTCTATTCTGCACGCTCCCTTCCAACTCCGCGATTCTGTAATTTAGTATAAAGTGGCAAGAAGCCTCGATAAAATGGTGGAAGTTTAGTTTTCAGAGTCGTTTCCTGTAAAGGATTGGATGCAGGAACAATGGAATAGTTTGGCTGCTGTCGGAGGAAACAAAAGGGTAAAATACAGATAGTTGTCAACTTAGAGCTGCTCATTTAGTGACCCTTCCAAGTTACAATAGCACTGGGGAAAAAAGTGACCTGTGACCGTTTTTCACACTTAACGACCGTTGCAGCATCCCCGTGTTCACGTGAGCAAAATTCAGACGCTTGGCAACTGACTCGTATTTATGACGGGGCGCAGTGTCCCCGGGGGTGTCACATGATCCCCTTTTGCGACCTTCTAACGAGCCAAGTCAACGGGGGGAAGCCCGATTCGCTTAGCAAGCGCGTTCCTAACTTAACACCTGCAGTGATTCGCTTAACAACTATGGCAAGAAAGGTTCATAAAATGGGGCAAAACTCACTTGAGACCAGTAGTGGGTTCCTCCCGATTCAGCCCGGTTCCACCGAACTGGTAGTGGTGATGATATGATGTCACAGAACTGGTTCTGCCCCCCCCCGCCCCTGCCCCCTGCCCCTCCCCCGCATTATTCTTACCTTTTATTTGGCCCCACCCCCAATCTATTGCTGCCTCCTGAGTCCCAGCTGATCGGCTAGAAGGAAAAAAACTGTTTAAACTCTTGCCGCAGGGCTTCAAAGGGCCGCCCTACAGCTGATCAGTGTTAAAAGGCAGTGTGGTGGTAGACCGGTGCCTCCAAAAACAAATGAGTAGACCAGTACCTGCAAAAAAACGCTCTCTACATGAGGCTCCCCTTGAGGTGCACTCGGAGGCTCCAACTGGCGCAGAGTGCGGCCGCACGGGTGGTTATGGGAGCGACGTGGAGTTCCCATGTAACACCTCTCCTGCGCGAGCTGCACTGGCTCCCGGTGGTCTTCCGGGTGCGCTTCAAGGTTCTGGTTATCACCTTTAAAGCGCTTCATGGCTCAGGACCTGGTTACTTACAGGACCGCTTGCTACCACCAATAGCCTCCCACCGACCAGTACGCTCCCATAGAGAGGGGCTCCTCCAGGTGCCGTCGGCCAAACAATGTCGACTGGCGGCCCCCAGGGGGAGAGCCTTCTCTGTGGGGGCACCTACGATCTGGAACGAGCTCCCCCCGGAGATACGGAGGATCCCGGATCTGCGCACCTTCCGCCGCGCGCTTAAGACTTTTCTATTTCATCAAGCTGGCCTGGCCTAAATCTTCCCCCTTTTAATGTGGAAATTTTAAATTAATTTTAATTATAGGGTTATGGGTAAGGCGTTTTAAATTTTGGATTTAATTTTGTTTTAAATGTATTTTAATGTTTATATTGAATGTTTTTTTTAATCTTGGCTGTTCACCGCCCCGAGTTCTTCGGCAGCGGGGGCGGTATAAAAATTTAATAAATAAATAAATAAATAAAATAAAAATAAATGAGTAGACCGGTACAGTTCTGCAAGCAGTTAAAAGCCTGGTAGACCAGTACCTCTGCTAAATCCTAAAGAATTGTCACATGACCATTAAGCCACGCCCACAGAACCGGTAGTAAAAAAATTTAGAGTCCGCCCCTGCTTGAGACACGTCTCACTTAGCAGTGGAAACGTTGGGCTCCATTGCGACCGTACCTTGGAGCCTTGGCAAAATTGTCTGCGCAAACACAAAAGCCATTCCTTTCCTCTCCGAATTAAATATCTGTAATTCACTTAGAGCACAGCGGTGTTGCGGCCAAGCTGGCTTCCCAAAACAAAGAACGGCGCAGAATATAAAATAATATCGGCATATTATCACACTTACAGGCCATAGAATGGAAAACGTTGGTAGAGTTCCCAGCGTTCTCAGAAGCAATCTTGGCCAGCTTCAAAGAGATCTGAGTCAATTTTAGATGGATGGGCTCCAGTCTGGAACAAATCGCCGATTCCATCCGAAAGGGATCAAATTTGGAAAGTCAGCTCGATTCAGCTTGTCAACGTTGCGTTTCAGGAAGGAACCTCAGTTTGGGAAGTGGATTTGTAAATTGGATCACGGGGCGTTATTGAATCAAACATCCGAATAAAAGCTTTGCGTACTACTATAGCTGACCTGAAGCAAAGTTTGTTTGTTTTTTAATCCAGTGCCTTCTTTTTCAGAAAGTAGTGATTGACAATCTGTTGCTTGATGCCATTTAAATCAGAAAATAAATAAATAAATATCCAACGGCTTTAGAGTTGTTTCACACCGGGCATCAAATCCTGGGGTGGGTTCTACTTACCTTTACTACCAGTTCGCATCATGCCCACGCGATGCTTCTGCGAAGGCACAGATTACTCTTAGAATTTAGAATAACAGAGTTGGAAGGGAGCTTGGAGGTCTTCTAGTCCAACCCCTTGCTTAGGAGGAAACCCTACACCACTTCAGACAAATGCTTATCCAACATCTTCTTAAAAATTTCCAGTGTTGGAGCATCCACAACTTCTGGAGGCAAGTTGTTCCACTGATGAATTGTTCTAACTGTCTGGAAATTTCTCCTTAGTTCTAAATTGCTTCTCTCCTGGATTAGTTTCCACCCATTGCTTCTTGTTCTACCCTCAGGTGCTTTGGAGAATAGCTTGACTCCTTCTTCTTTGTGGAAGCCCCTGAGATATTGGAAGGCTGCTATCATGTCTCCCCTAGTCCTTCTTTTCATTAAACCAGACATTCCCAGTTCCTGCAACCGTTCTTCATACGTTTTAGCCTCCAGTCCCCTAATCCTCTTTGTTGCTCTTCTCTGCACTCTTTCTAGAGTCTCCACATCTTTTTTACATCGTGGCGACCAAAACTGGATGCCGTATTCCAAGTGTGGCCTTGTTACCAAGGCCTTATAAAGTGGTATTAACACTTCGCGTGATCTTGATTCTATCCCTCTGTTTATGCAGCCCGGAACTGTGTTGGCTTTTTTGGCAGCTGCTGATCAGAAGTGACCGGATGTCACTTCTGATGACATCCAGCTCAGTGAGTGGAGCCTCCCGCCAGTTTTACTACCAGTTCGTGCGAACCGGTCCGAAGCGGGGGCAACCCACCACTGATCAAATCCCAATTCCCTGTTACGTTGTGTCTGTTTGACCAAGCACTACAAGCCTATACCTGGCATCCCCCGTTCACTTTAACCTACAGTGGGTTTCACATTATTATGTTACTACCGGTTCGCCCCACGTGCGCACACTCTCGCTTTGTGTGTGTGCGCGCCTGGTTCATGCCTGCGCCTGCCTTCTGTACATGCCCCAGCCTTCCGTGTATGTGCTTTGCTCGCATGTGCACCTTTCATGCATGCGCCCGGCCTAAAAAACGTACCTAAATAGGATGGCATAGAGCTGGGGAGGGGGGGCAGGGCCACCCACAATTTCCTCTCTCATTTTGGCGATGCGTTTCTTCTTCTTTTTCGGTGCTAAGTCAACGTTCGTCCCGTCCTGTTTTATTTCACTGCGACCCAGTCCCAATTCTCTTTTGTCTTCAGAAATGAAAGTGAGATCCAAGTGCCTCTTGAAGTAGCAATGAATATCCCTTTATGAATATGCATTAGTCCAGGGAAAGTTTTAATAACCTTTATTATTATTATTTATTGGGCTTTCTGAAGAAAAGTGTGGATTGAGGCCCTTTTTTTTTTTTTGAGCATTCTAATTACTCACCCCATTAAAAGGGAGAATCAGAGAAACAGGCTAACAGTAGACACATCCCTCTTGTCATTTTCAGTTGAGTCAGTCATACCGTTTCCCCAAAAATAAGACCCTGTCTTATATTTTTTTGAACCCCGAAATAAGTGCTTGGCCTTATTTTCGGGAGGTCTTATTATTTTGGGGCGCGTGGAGCAAGACGGGGCTCCTCTTGCCGTCTTACCTGATTTCCAGCTCTGCGTTTAAATATTTTCGGGGAGGGCTTATTTTCGGGGGGAGGTTTATTTTAGCGCATGCGCTCAAAAGCCCGATTGGGCTTATTATCAGGGGATGTCTTATTTTCGGGGAAACAGGGTAGTAGGGCTACCGTTTCAGTGCAGCAGATTGAATGACTGCTATACAGTTAGTCTTCGACTTACGACCACAACGGAGCCCCAAATTTCTCTTGCTAAGCGAAACATTTGTTAAGTGGATTCCACCACCCCCCGTTTTATGACCTTTCTTTCACACAGCTGTTAAGTCAGTCACTGCCATTGTTCAGTTAGTAACACGGTCGTTAAGTGAATGTGGCTCCCCCTTGGACTTTGCATGTAAGAAGGTCACAAAAGGGGATCACATGACCCCGGGACACTACAACCGTCGTAAGTATGAACCAGTGGCCAAGAGTGTGAATTTGCATCACATGACCATGGGGATTGCTGCAATGGTCGTAAGTGTGAAAAACTGTCCCAAGTCACTTGTTTTTAGTACCGTTGTAACCTTGAATGGTCACTAAATGAATTGTAGTAAGGAGACGGATGCCTGTATTACAATAGATTATTGTAGTTTATTTGCTGTCTATTTATTGTCCAGAGTATTGAAGCTCAGAAATTCTAGTTGGAAATTACCGTATTTTTCGGACTATAAGACACACCTAAATTTAGAAGAGGAAAACAACAAAAAAAAGTTTTTGGCCTACCTTTTTTCGGCCCTTTTCCAGTCTTTTTTTTCAGCCTGTTTCCGGGGCTTTTTTCGGCTCATTTTCAAGACTTTTTTGGCCCATTTTTTAGGCTTTTTTAAGGCCCGTTTTCAGGGCTTTTTTGGCCTGTTTCCGAGGCTTTTAGGGGCCATTTCAAGGCTTATTTGGGGCCATTTCCCCGAGGCTTTTTTTGGCCCATTTTAGGGGCTTTTTTCAGCCTGTTTTTGAGGCTTTTTTCAGCCCGTTTTTGGGGCTTTTTTGCCCTGTTTTCGAGGCTTTCTGGGGCCAATTTCAAAGCTTTTTGGGGCCATTTCCCGAGGCTTTTTTTGGCCCATTTTAGGGCTTTTTTGGCCTGTTTTTGAGGCTTTTTTCAGCTGGTTTTGGGGGCTTTTTTTGCCCTGTTTTTGAGGCTTTTGGGGCCAATTTCAAGGCTTTTTGGGGCCATTTTCGAGGCTTTTTTTCGCCCATTTTAGGGGCTTTTTTGGGCCATTTTCAAGACTTTTTAGCCCATTTTTTAGGCTTTTTAGCCAGTTTTTGAGGCTTTTGGGGGGCTGTTTTTGAGGCTTTTTTGGCCCATTTTTTCTGAAAAAACAGGCTGAAAAAAGCCCCCAAAAGAGGCCGAAAAAACCCTTGAAAACAGCCCCCCAAAGCCTCAAAAATGGGCAAAGAAAGCCCCAAAAACGGTCCGCAAAAAAAACTCAAAAATGGGCTGAAAAAAGCCTTGAAAACAGGCCTGGAAAAGCCCCCAAAGCGGGGTGAGCGGAGGCCAAAAAAAAAGGCAGGCAGGTGGGCGGGGCTTCGGCAATATTCAGTCTATAAGACGCACAGACATTTTCGCCCCCTTTTGGGAGACAAAAAAGTACGACTTATAGTCCAAAAAACACGGTACATAGTTGGAAGCTTGCCGTACTTAGAAAAGTCCTTCAGTTGTGCTACATACCATATAAGGACAGTGGGTCCCTATCCATGTAGAACTATCCACGCGTAGGATTTTAATTCTCTCTGTGATTTCTTTTCGATAGACAATGCAATGCAGCCTTCCATTCCTCAACGTTCATTATTACACGGGAACAAAGGTGCACGGTGTTTTCACACTCGACTTTTGAGAGCCACGCCTTGGGCTTTAAGGAAGCCTCAGGTTGGCCAGAAAAAAATAATCATCTTACTTTATATACCTTAAAGCGGAATTAAAATTATACATTGATGATTACACTCTAAACGTAAATCGAATAATGAAACTTTTCGGTTTCGTCATGCTTGAGACCTCTGCAGCTGCATCAAAAGCTTTGCAGAGTCTCGGGATAAAATGCAAGTTTATGGATTTCTCCAACTTGGCCAAAAGAAAACGGTGCCTCCCAAAGGAAAACAAAACCCATTTATTGATTTAAAAGGCCTCTGGCAAGTTCTACCAAGAAGCGTAGCTAAAAACAAGATGTGAGATTTCCAGTACCATGGAAAGCTCCCTCTGAACAGCTTCTGCTTACAAATGCTGGAAGGGACTAGTTCAAATCCTTTCAGCCTTCCCTTTGACCCAACTCTAGATGAGAATGAATCATAGAAGGCCAAGGTTCTGCGATGGTGGTCAGATTTTTTCCCCTCTTCCTTCATGGGATAAGTCCCCAGTGCTTCTGGACAGAGGGTAAAGAAAAAATAATAATCTTACTGATTTACGGAGGGTAATTGGTTATCAAATCAAATCAAATCTTCATTGTCATGTGTACAATGAAATTGAATGAGCCTAAACTCCAACCCCGAAACATAGAATACATCTCAATAACTCAATAAATAAAAGAAAAAGAAATCCCTAAACCCAGGTAAGTAATAATTAGCATAAATTCCCATATACGTATATGTAAGATAAAAGTAAAGGTTCCCCTCGCACATATGTACTAGTCGTTCCCGACTCTAGGGAGCAGTGTTCATCTCCGTTTCAAAGCCGAAGAGCCAGCGCTGTCCGAAGACGTCTCCGTGGTCATGTGGCCGGCATGACTCAACGCCAAAGGCGCACGGAACGCTGTTCCCTTCCCACCAAAAGTGGTCCCTATTTTTCTACTTGCATTTTTTACCTGCTTTCGAACTGCTAGGTTGGCAGAAGCTGGGACAAGTCATGGGAACTCACCCCGTTATGCGGTGCTAGGGATTCAAACTGCTGAACTGCCAACCTTTTGATCAACAAGCTCAGTGTCTTAGCCACTGAGCCACCATGTCCCTTCTATAAACATATGTATATAACATTATATTATATTACACCGTTATGAACATGTTGCACTTGCCCTGCAAATCTATCCTATTAAACCTAATTGTGGTCTTATGTTGTGTTCAGAAGTCTGACGGCCCACGGATAAAAGCTATTTTTCATCCTGTTCGTTCGGCTGACTAGCCTTCTACATCTCCTGCCCGATGGTAGGACAGTAAAGAAATGCTGACCAGGATGTGAATCAACCACAAATTTACAGGACATACATGTCCCCCTTTTGTGCTTTCTGAGATTTTGCAATGGCCAAAGGATGAAGAGAGAGAGAGAGAGAGAGAGAGAGAGAGAGAGAGAGAGAGAGGGAGGGAGGAAGGGAGGGGAAGGGGGAGAGAGAGAGTGACTTTTTAAAAAAGTTATTTAAATCTAAGTTTGGCGGAAAAAATTTCAAAGACTTAATGCTCAGATTTTGAGCAAACATAACAAAGCATGCAAAATAGCATGTTCTATTAAATATTCACCTAGGTCAGTGATGGCTAACCTTTTTGCCATCGCGTGCCAAGAGGGGGGTCGTGTGTGCACTTGCCCACACCCATAATTCTATGCACCCCGCTCCAGCACATGCGTGCACGACCCCACCCCCACTCCTGGCACGCAATGGCCCCGGTAGGCCTGTTTTTCTCTCTCACCTGCCTCCAGAGTCTCTCTAGGAGTCTGGGGAGGGCGAAAATGGCCTCCCCCCTCCGGAGGCTCTGGAGGCTGGGGACAGCAAAAAACATCACTTCCTATCCTGAAGTTGGGAAACGGGTCGTTTCTGGCTTCCGGAGGGCCTCTGAGGGAGTGGGGAAGGCTGTTTTCGCCCTCCCCAGATGCATAGAGAGGCTCTATGCTAGAGCAGGGGGCTGGACTAGAAGACCTCCAAGGTCCCTTCTGTTCTGATTCTGAATCCTGGAAAAGGGGTTTCTCCACTTCAAAAAATCCCAACCCCCACCATCCCCGTAGCTGATATTTCATGAATATGCTTATTTTCTTTATTGATTTCATATTTATACTCTTAGTTTTTCTACCACACCGTGTGGCTGGCTGAGAGCATCTGTCTTGTGCTGCATCATTTAGCATAGGCGTGGGCCACTATGACAACTTTTAAGATCCGTGGACTTCAACTCCCAGAATTCCTGAGCCAGCCATGCTGGCTTAGGAATTCTGGGAGTTGAAGTCCACGAGTCATACTGTTGCCATAGTTACCCATCTCTCCTTTAGCAGGTAGCGCTTTGTTTACAACCCCACTGAGTGATGGTGCCTCATCGCTCTCATCCATGTGCTTCAAAAATTCTTTCCCCCTCCTCCTTATTTATCATGGCTTTTTTAAGGGAGAGGCTTTTGAGGTGAGGGAGATCGGCTTTAAGAGTTTTTCAGCCTCGGAAACGGCAGAGAAGTCTAAAAAGCACAGAGCATGGAAAAATCAAAATCAGCGAACAGAAATTGTGCATCTTCCCTTCGAGCGAAGCCGGGATGGGAAAAAGGATAAGGGGACAGAGACTCTGCACTTTTTTCCCCATGCCATTCTCCTTACATAAAATGCTTCCTGAAGATTTTAAGCTGGGTTGGCACGCTCAGGTTTGTGACACCTATCTTTCCAGAGCTAAGTTTATTACCTTTCTAAATCTGCCTTGCAAATGAGAACAAAACTGCTTTCTTCATTTGCAGTTGGGAAGTGGCGTGAAGCGTGAGGACCCAGATTGTGGGGGGCAATAAGCTTGACTTTGTATAAAATATACAAAAAGTATGAAGGCTGTTGCTTAACGCATTGTAAGCCGCCCTGAGTCTCCGGAGAAGGGCGGCCTATAAAAATAAATAAAATAAATAAAAAATAAAATAATAAATAAGCTCAGTCGAGGAACACCTTACTTCTAACATGTCAACAGAATCAAGTTTTGGCCTTTGGAGACCTGACTGGTAAAAACGCATAGAATTGGCTTGCCAGTTGCCCAGTGGCAGGTAGGACAGCGCTCCAGAGGGTCAACGTCATTGCCCAGAGGATCTCTGGTTGCCCCCTCCCCTCTTTGGAAGAGCTTTATAGCCCCCAATGCCTTAAGAAAGTTCAAAACATTCTTAAAGATACATTTCATCCTTTTTTTTTATTTTTATTAATTATTACCATCTGGCAGACGGTACAGGACAAATAGGCTGAAAAACAGCTTCTATCCCAGGGCAATAACCATATTGAACTCTACGGTATAGTGCAGGGGTCAGCAACCTGCGGCTCTGGAGCCGCATGTGGCTCTTTCATCCCTCTGCTGCGGCTCCCTGTTGCTCGTCAGCTCCACAATTGATTGGGCTTTCGGTTAGGACAGGTAGAGGAAAATTCTATGCCTCTGTTTATACTGTACAACCCAGTATTGTGTTCATGTTTTTTGGCTGTCACCGCACACTGCTGGCTCTTGGGCCATTCAGGGCCCAGGAAATCAGCATGTAAAGATGGAACTAGGTTTATTTTTAAATAGGTTCTGAGTTGGTACTTTTCTCTCACACATGGGGAATGTCTTTCAAATGGTCTTTTTTTTGGGGGTGGTGGTGGTGGTAATAGATAGTTTCCTGGGATCTCACTATTGTATTGCACCAATCGTGCTAATCGAGGTATTTCTTATCTTCTTAATCTCATCCAGGATCTCTTAATAGGTAAAACGTTTCTAATTAACTAATGCTAATTAGAAAAATGTTTTACCTATTAAGAGATTCTGGATAGGGACTTTCGCCCTGTGGTTTTACAGCTTATTAATAGGTACATTGAATTTGTCTAGAATTGCTGGGTCACTGAGCTTCTCGAGAAGGAGCTCCCCATCCAGTGGTGAAATCCAATTTTTTTTTACTACCGGTTCTGTGGGCGTGGCGTTGCTTGGTAGGCGTTGCTTGGTGGGCATGGCAGGAGAAGGATACTGCAAAATCTCCATTCCCTCCCGACTCCTGGGGAAGGATACTGCAAAATCTCCATTTCCTCCCCACTCCAGGGGAAGGATACTGCAAAATCTCCATTTCCTCCCCACTCCTGGGGGAAGGATACTGCAAAATCCCCATTCCCTCCCCACTCCAGGGGAAGGATACTGCAAAATCCCCATTCCCTCCCCACTCCAGGGGAAGGATACTGCAAAATCCCCATTCCCTCCCCACTCCTGGGGGAAGGATACTGCAAAATCTCCATTCCCTCCCCACTCCTGGGGGAAGGATACTGCAAAATCTCCATTTCCTCCCCACTCCTGGGGGAAGGATACTGCAAAATCCCCATTCCCTCCCCACTCCAGGGGAAGGATACTGCAAAATCTCCATTTCCTCCCCACTCCTGGGGGAAGGATACTGCAAAATCCCCATTCCCTCCCCACTCCAGGGGAAGGATACTGCAAAATCTCCATTTCCTCCCCACTCCTGGCGGAAGGATACTGCAAAATCCCCATTCCTTCCCCACTCCTGGGGGAAGGATACTGCAAAATCTTAGTGGTTAGGACTGGTTAAACAAACCAAATCGACCAAAACAAAATTCTCTACACCAGGGGGGGTTGGACTAGAAGACCTCCAAGGTCCCTTCCAATTCTTGTTATTCTGTCTCTCAAGCCCTGGTTTAAAAAAAACCCTGCCCTCCAGAGCAAGAGGCCCAGCGAATAGAAGGGAGCATTAGTTTTCACAGAAGCCAACTCCACCCCATCCGGCCAACTCTACAGGCAAACAAGCCGTCATTAAACTTTCAAGCAGCACAACTCGGTTCAGCCAGAGGAGCTCTCCAAGGTAGTTTGATTTTCCATCCAGCCGAATCTGTTATTTACATCTGCAGTCGTGTGCTGGGGAGCGTGTGACCTGTCCGTCTCAGGTGTTCTATCAACAGCATCTCTCTCTCTCTTTTTTATTTTTTCCATTCCCCCTCCTCCCTCCCTCCTGCTATTCTTCCTTCTCTCTCTCTCTCTGTCTTTCTTTTTGTTTACTTTTTTCATTCCCCCTCTTCCCTCCCTCCTGCTATTCCCCCCCCTCTCTTTCTTTTTGTTTACTTTTTTCATTCCCCCTCTTCCCTCCCTCCTGCTATTCCCCCCTCTCTCTGTCTCTCTCTCTTCTTTACTTTTTCCATTCCCCCTCCTCCCTCCCTCCTGCTATTCTTCCTTCTCTCTCTCTCTCTCTGTCTTTCTTTTTGTTTACTTTTTCCATTCCGCCTCCTCCCTCCCTCCTGCTATTCCCCCCCTCTCTTTCTTTTTGTTTACTTTTTTCATTCCCCCTCTTCCCTCCCTCCTGCTATTCCCCCCTCTCTCTGTCTCTCTCTCTTCTTTACTTTTTCCATCCCCCTCCTCCCTCCCTCCTGCTATTCTTCCTTCTTTCTCTCTCTCTGTCTTTCTTTTTGTTTACTTTTTTCATTCCCCCTCCTCCCTCCCTCCTGCTATTCCCCCCCTCTCTCTTTCTTTTTGTTTACTTTTTTCATTCCCCCTCTTCCCTCCCTCCTAGTATTCCCCCCTCTCTCTGTCTCTCTCTCTCTCTTTTTTACTTTTTCCATTCCCCCTCCTCCCTCCCTCCTGCTATTCTTCTCTCTCTCTCTCTCTCTCTCTCTCTCTCTCTCTCTCTCTCTCTCTCTCTCTCTCTCTCTCTCTCTCTCTCTCTCTCTCTCTCTCTCAGTCTTTGTTTTGGTGAGATCTTAATCTCCTGGCAGGGCAGAGCAGGGGAGCCGTTTCCAGCCGGGCTGACGTCAGTGTGGCTCCATCAATTAGCCGGCACTAGGCACTGGGGAAGAGGTGCAGCTGTCGCCCTTCTCCCTGGCGATGAGGTTTCTTACCACGCCAGGTTGGCTTCGCTTCAGGGAATTTACTCGAGGTGGCCCTGAGAAGCTGAGCAGCCACGGCACCTGGCGTTAGCCCTCTCCCTCTCCCTCCCCAGGTGGAAGCACCTTGTCTCCAAGTTCAAGGGATCAGGTGTGCTGGCTCCTCTGTGGGAACCCAAGGCAATCTAGGCATGCAAAGAATATCCCTTAGGCCTGAAGGTGTCACCTGTGGTTGTGAACCAAACACCACAGTAGAAGGGAACGATTGTGGAGAAAGCAGGGGTGAAATCCAGCAGGTTCTGACAGGTTCTGGAGAACCAGTAGTGGAAATTTTGAGTAGTTCGGAGAACCGGCAGATACCACCTCTGGCTGGCCCCAGAGTGGGGTGGGAATGGAGATTTTGCAATGTCCTTCCCCCTGGAGTGGGGAGGGAATGGAGATTTTGCAGTATCCTTTCCCCTGGAGTGGGGAGGGAATGGGGATTTTGCAGTATCCTTCCTCTGGAGTGGGGTGGGAATGGGGATTTTGCAATATCCTTCCCCCAGGAGTGGGGAGGGAATGGAGATTTTGCAGTATCCTTCTCCCAGGAGTGGGGAGGGAATGGGGATTTTGCAATAGCCTTCCCCTGGAGTGGGGAGGGAATGGGGCTTTTGCAGTATCCTTCCCCTGCCACGCCCACCAAACCACACCACACCCACCAAGCCATGCCCACAGAACCGGTAGTAAAATAAAATAATTTGAATTTCACCACTGATCCAAAGGTGCTTTTTTCAAGAGGCAACTGGACTTTCTTGTTTTTACTTTTGAAGACGTTTCGCTTCTCATCCAAGAAGCTTCTTCAGCTCTGTCAGGATAGTGGGGAATGGATTTATATTGACTGAGATTCTCTACAGACTGTTAGCTTTACAATTTGGGATGGACATCCTTTTGAATGGTGTGGGCGTAGGAATGGATTTCCAGAAGAAAAATTTTTTGCAGACTATAGGAACCAGGAACACGAGTGACCCTGAGGACACAGATAAACCTCGAAGTGCTTCAACGACCTTTTTTAAAATTATTATTATTATTTATTTTGATTTATATGCCGCCCTTCTCCGGCGACTCGGGGCGGCTTACAAGGCATTAAGCAATAGCTTTCATAATTTTGTATATTTTTATACAAAGTCATCTTATTGCCCCCACAAACCGGGTCCTCATTTTACCTACCTTAGAAAGGATGGAAGGCTGAGTCAACCTTGAGCCTGGTAAGAATTGAACTCGCAGTAATTGCAGGCAGCTGGAAGCTAAATACTACCTTTAACAGTAGCATTAGTCTGCTGAGCCACTCAGACCTTCTAAAAGGATGCAAAGGACCAGCTATCTGCAAGGCATATCAATCCTTCCATTCCCCCACCGTCCATCAGTCAGAGCTGAAGAAGCTTCTGGGATGAGAAGCGAAACGACTTCAAAGAAAAACCAGAAAGTCCAGTTGCCTCTTGAAAAAAGCATATTTTGGAGAAGTTCCATGGTAGCTTTGGTGATTATTCAGGTGGCCTGCTTTTCTGGGGTGGAGGTACGTCACATAACATGTGGAATCACAAGATTGGATTCACACAGCAGCATGCTAAATATTTGGGGGAAAGCTAGAGAGAGCTTACAATTTACGACCGCCATGCGGCCCAAAATCTATATCACAAAGTGAGACAAGTGAATTTTGCCTCGTTTTATGACTTTTCTAACCACAGTTGTTAAAGCGAATCGCTACAGCTGTTAAGTGAGTCACAGGGTTTTGTTGTGGCTCCGTTACCTGAGCCTGTGTCATCGGCAGGAGAGGACTCCGAGAGTGAAGGGGAGGAGTTGGCAAGGCCTCCCTCTCCAGGACCCTCCTCTCTGGCAATGCCTTCGGTGTCCGCCGAAGGGCAAGAGATAGGCCCGGGGCCAAGCACGTCCACGCAGCCACAGGTGGACAGTGATGAGGGAAATGAGTCTTGGCTGGATCCTCGGCAGCGTCGCAGAGATAAGCGCGTGCAACAGAAGAAAAGGCGTGCCCAAGATTAGGCTGAGTCACTGGACCACACCCCACAGGGTATAAAAGGGGGTGAGGTGGCCATTCAGACTCTGTGACGGACAAAACTAACTACTATCGAGTCACATTGCATCTTTGGAAACAACATTATCGGCCTTGGATTTATTTTATGAACTGGACAATGCTTGAACTGTGTGTATTTTGTTTATGAGTAAAGTTCTTGGCAAGCAGCTACTGGGTTGCTGCCAAGCTTCTTATCGGAAGAATTGGTTGTCTGCCAGTTTATTTAACCCCCAGCTGTCTGTTTGTGTGCGTGTGTGAGACGGGGACAGAACAGGTTACTAAGCAAACCTGGCTTCCCCATTGACTTTGCTTATCAGAAGGGGGAATCACGTGACCCTGGGACGCTGCATAAAATCGTCATAAGTACGAGTCAGTTGCCAAGCGCCTGAATTTTAATACACGTGACCAAGGAGACGCTGCAACGGTCCTAAGTGGGAAAAACGGTCATAAGTCACTTTTTTTTCCAGTACTTCGGTCACTAAATGAACTGTTGTAAGTCGAGGACTACCTGTATTGGCAATTCTGCCTCTTTTTAAGGTCCATGGGGCATGGACCACAAGACACAGTGGTAGAATACCCTCCCTCTACAAATACAGATGTCCTCCTCCTTTTTATATCTCAAAAATCAAACCAAAAGCAGAAATCGGACTTCGCTACTGGCCCTCAGCTGTTTTTAGAGGCTTTGTTTATATGGTTTTTTTATCTAGCATTACCTTTTCCTTAAAAGGGACATGGTGGCTCAGTGGCTAAGAGGCTGAGCTTGTCGATCGAAAGGTCGGCAGTTCAGCGGTTCGAATCCCTAGTGCCGCGTAACGGGGTGAGCTCCCGTGACTTGTCCCAGCTTCTGCCAACCTAGCAGTTCGAAAGCAGGTGAAAAATGCAAGTAGAAAAATAGGGACCACCTTTGGTGGGAAGGGAACAGCGTTCTGTGCGCCTTTGGTGTTGAGTCATGCTGGCCACATGACCACGGAGACGTCTTCGGACAGCGCTGGCTCTTCGGCTTTGAAACGGAGATGAGCACCGCCCCCTAGAGTCAGGAACGACTGGCACGCATGTTCGAGGGGAACCTTTACCTTTTCCTTAAATATTTCTTTAACCTGCTGCTATTTTTAAAAGGTCCATTTCCTCATCTCGGAAAGCCCCTCTGGTTTTATTTAATGGGTAGTTGCTACTTTCGCGTCGTTTTCATTACTTGTAGGCTTTATTTTTATATGGTTTTCTTTTATGTTGTGTTGTTTTCCCAGTTGTTGTAAACGATCCTGGGAGAATAATTCCGCTTGAACGGTGGCTTAAAAGCTCCTCATAAAACAACGCCTGTTCGTTGTGAAACATCCATTCCAGGATCAGAGGTGGAAGAAGATGGCCGAGCACAAGATAACGGAGAATAACATCCTCATTTTTCAGCCCTGCTTATGGGTTACTCCAGTGGTGAAATCCAAATTTTTTTTACTACCTGTTCTGTGGGTGTGGCGTGGTGGGCGTGGTGTGGTATGGTGGGTGTGGCAGGGGAAAGATACTGCAAAATCTCCATTCCCACCCCACTCCAGGGGAAGGATACTGCAAAATCCTCATTCCCACCCCATTCTGGGCCAGCTAGAGGTGGCATTTGCCGGTTCTCTGAACTACTCAAACTTTCCACTACCGGTTCTCTGAACTGCTCAAATTTTCTACTACTTCAGAACCTGTCAGAACCTGCTGGATTTCTCCCCTGGGTTACCCAGAGATTTTGGTTGGGCAAATGAAACTTCCTCCAATTTCTTCCAATCTAAACAGGGTTGTACGATTCTCAGTCCTCCTCACCTATATTTATCTTTCCCCCCACCCCTTTCAATCCCATCGCGGTGACGATGCTTCAGCATCACATGCTCGACACACCGTAGTCATGCCATGGTGCAATTAGGTAATTTTAGACTCGGGAACTGATTATCTTATGCCCTCCGTTTCTCCGGAGACGTTAATTATTCCGAGGCATATTTATTTCTCCTCCGAACAAATAGGATTCAATCTAGGTCAGTTGCCGGGACCAGAGGTTTTGTCTTCTGAGCTTTTGGACTCGTGCTGGAGCCCATCCTCATGGAACCTCACTACAGAGGTGAAATCCAACAGGTTCTGATAGGTTCTGGAGAACCAGTAGCGGAAATTTTGAGCAGTTTGGAGAACTGGCAAATACCACCTCTGACTGGCCCCAGGAATGGGGTAGGAATGGAGATTTTGCAATATCCTTCCCCCAGGAGTGGGGAGGGAATGGAGATTTTGCAGTATCCTTCCCCTGGAGTGGGGTGGGAATGGGGATTTTGCAATATCCTTCCCCCAGGAGTGGGGAGGGAATGGGGATTTTGCAGTATCCTTCCCCTGCCATGCCCACCAAGCAACACCATGCCCACCAAGCCACGCGCACAGAACTGGTATTAAAAAAAAATTGCATTTCACCACTTCCTCACTAGTCTAGTGACGAGAAGGACCAGGGGTGACAGGACAGCGGTCTTCCAGTATTTGAGGGGCTGTCACAGAGAAGAGGGGGACAACCTATATTCCAAAGCACCCAAAGGCCAGACGAGGAACAACGGATGGAGACTGTTCAAGGAGAGATTCAACCTGGAAATAAGGAGAAATTTTCTGACAATGGGAGCAATCAACCAGTGGAACAACTTGCCTTCAGAAGTTGTGGGTGCTTCATCGCTGGAGGCGTTCAAGAAGAGACTGGACAGCCACTTGGTCAGAAATGGTGCAGGGTCTCCCGCTTGAGAAGGGGGTCAGACTAGATGACTTACAAGATCTCTATTCTAAGTTAAATTCTAAGTTAAACTTCTCTCTAGCAGAAGTGTGCTTTGGGCTATTCTATGCATAGTATTTGATATTAAGTGTGTTGGCCGAGCAGGGACAAAAATAGCTAAGGAAATGATTGAAGCCTGGGAAACAGGACCCTTGTCAGTCAACAGAAGGGCTGATTTACCAGCTGCTTATCAGGTACTTAGGAACCCTTAGAAACACAAGGAAACAACAGCCAATGACTTAATAGCTGGCCATCAACACCCCAATCAGCAAATAAAAAGCTACACATACAACCAGGCCCCACATAAGCACTATGCATAGAGTAGCCTGAAGCACACATTCTTCTAGAGAAAAGTTTCCTCAATAGTTGCACGCCGCTGTAGCAAATTGTTCTAAAGGGTATTCCCCTTAAATTTTTTTTTTTGGGGGGGTCCAACTTCAGCTGTAAATCTTTTCTTACCCAGACGACACACCACTCAGCATTTCTCTACTCCTGCACAAACTTATGGTTCTGGCTGTTCCCCGGCTTCATGGCAGCCATTTTGACTGCCACTGCTTCTAGTCTTCGGATAAGGGGATTTTCTGAGTCAGGGAGGGGAGATGCGGCTCCCCTCGATCTGCAAGGCGGTCCCCCTTTGCTTCACCACTCTCCAAGGTGGCTATGGCTTCTAGTGAAGCCCCCGACAGGGAGAGCTCGGAACGGACCCGTGGAGGTTGCAGATCTGGCAGCAAAAGCTCAACCCGAAGTCGAGAGAAGTTTCCTGAGGATGGGCTCCAACACGAGTCCGAAAGCTCGGAAGACTAAAATTCTGGTCCCAATGACTGACCCAGATTGGATCCTGCAACATTATCCTGGGATATGTATATTTGATAAGCCGCCTGGGAAAAGCCAAAGGAAATCATCAAAACCATAAAAAAAAAGCAAAAGTTAGAATATTTCGGACACCCGGCAAAATACGGCATCCTTCACTTAATTCTCTCCAAGGAAAGACTGAAGGCAAACGAGGTCCAGGCAGAAGAACATAGTGAAACTCCATTAAATTAAATGTTTGTTTGCTATAATTTTATATCGGCACCAAAACAATTCATAATCCATTCCCTTAACCAAATAACCAGTCTCATTTTGCAAACTGCCTTGTGAAGGCCATTTACCTTGAAAAAATGGGATAGATCTATTGAAAAAAAATTATATTTATAAACCTCCTCTTTACTTTGCTGGTGAAGTGTGATAAGCAGATTGTGTGAACAGGGCTTAGGTATCTGATGGAGGACGACTGTCAGGTGCGTGAAAAAAACAACCTCTCGCTAAATATAAATGGAAACAGAATTGAGAAAGCTGATAAATAAGACAAATGGAAATTAAATTTACAAGGCCTCCGTTCTCATTGTGACCCTTTGCAGGCAACTGCATACCCACTGATGCATAATTTGGAGTCTGTTAACCTCCATGCCCTGCCTAATTTTGTCATTTTCTAAAGACTTATTTTAATTTAAAAGAAATAATTGGGAAGCTAGCACGGAGCCAAGCAAACCGCCAGCCTCAAGCATAATTTTTTTTATTTCTCATTATGTTTCCAGAGTGTGCTTTTATATTTTGTACACATTTTTTAAAAATGATACTGATAAGTGTGCAATTTAGAATAGAAGTTTTTATAGAATAGAATAGAATAGAATAGAATAGAATAGAATAGAATAGAATAGAATAGAATAGAATAGAATAGAATAGAATTCTTTATTGGCCAAGTGTGATTGGACACACAAGGAATTTATCTTTGGCTCATATGCTCTTAGTGTACATAAAAAGAAAAGATACATTCGTCAAGAATCATAAGGTACAACACTTAATGTTAGTCATAGGGTACAAATAAGCAATCGAATCATGCAAGGAAACAATCAATATAAATCAGATACCAGCAACAAAGTTAGAGTCATGCAGTCATAAGTGGGAGGAGATGGGTGATAGGAACGATGAGAAGATTAATAGTAATGCAGGCTTAGTGAATAGTTTGACAGTGTTGAGGGAATTATTTGTTTAGCAGAGTGATGGTGTTCGGGGGAAAAAACTGTCCTTGTGTCTAGTTGTTCTGGTGTGCAGTGCCCTATAGCCTCGTTTTGAGGGTAGGAGTTGAAACAGTTTATGTCCAGGATGCGAGAGGTCTGTAAATATTTTCACAGCCCTCTTTTGGACTCCTCAGTATACAGGTCCTCCATGGAAGGCAGGTTGGTAGCCATTGTTTTTTCTGCAGTTCTGCATTCAGTTGTGCTTACACGTATGTCCAGCACTTTCACCTATCAGGGAAGAGGCATGAACTGAATTGGATACCCGGTTTGGTGTAGTGGCGAAGGTGCGAGCCTAGAAGCCAGGTGACTGTGAGTTCTAGTCCCGCCTTAGCTACGAATGGTGGCTGGGTGCCAATCCCTCCCTCTCGGTCCAACCCAACTCATGGGGTTGTTGTGGGAAAAATAGGAAGAAGGACTGTTGTGTATCTTTGCTGCTTTGAGTAATGTATAAAGTCCCGTATTTTTCAGAGTATAAGATGCACCGAAGTATAAGACACACCTTAGTTTTTGGGGAGGAAAATAGGGGGGAAAAATCTGCCTACTAGGTATTCATCTGGCTAGTCCTTAGCCTGGTTAGCTTCAGCACATTAGTTCGCTGGCTGGTTTAGAGGTTGGGGCTGGTTGAGGCTGAAAAACAGCTTCAAAAGCACAGCTGATCGTCGGAGGGAGCTCCAGTGATTAAAGCAGGCAAAGCGCGGAAGGGGTAAGAGAAGGCAGCAGCTGTTCCGGGTAGCCATTTTGGACTCCACGCGTAGCGTTTTCAGCCTCCAAACATGATGGGGTGAGCTCCTGTTCTTGCCCCAGCTCCTTCCAACCTAGCAGTTCAAAAGCATGCAAGCGTGAGTAGATCAATAGGTACCACTTCGGTGGGAAGGTAACAGCATTCCGTGCACCTTTGGCATATAGTCATGCTGTCCACATGGTGTTGTGGCCCGTCAGCAGCCTGTGCAGATTGTAGCTGATTCCGACAACGAGGAGGCTGGTGTGGTGCTGCGCCAGCAGCCTGTGCAGCTGGCGCTCGAGTCGGACAGTGAGGAGGCTGGAGAAGATGTGGTGCCAGAGGCGGGGATTTAGCCAGGGCCTTCAGAACCTCCAGAAGCTCCTTTAAGTGAAGAGGACGAAGTGGAGGAGCCTCTTCTCAATGCACAGGTGCGCAGAGCTGCCAAAAGGCAGGAGTGGTTACTCAGGAGGAGGTCTCCTCGAGAGTAAGGCTTGGGGCTAATTGGCCACTCCCTTAGCCTATTTAAGGAGGAACGCCGATTGCAGCAAGTTGTAAGGAATAACTTTAGTTCACTCTCCTTCACGTCTGGATTCTCTGCAAAATTGCTTCTGGGCTTTCTGCCAACTCTAGTAAGACTGTGATTACCTTATCTCAGAATTCTTATAGGCTGTTAAGACAGTTTATTAACAGCCTTTGGTTGAAAAAGACTGAGTTATTTGAGTAAAATAAGCTTTGTATAGAGTTTGTGTGTGCTGCGTTCTTTGGGGTCCGTAGCTGGGGCAGAACACATGGCCACGGAAGCATCTTCAACAATGCTGACACCCTCGGCTAAGAAACGGAGGTGAGCAGCGCCCCCTAGAGTCTGAACCGACTGGACAGGGGAAACTTTTACCTTTATATATTTCTACAGTTGCACTAATACACACATTCAATGTTGGCTGCCCACATAGGAGACAGCGAGAGGAAAACATAGGAAACGTGTGCTTAAATCAGCAAAATAGGAAAGACATTAAAAGGAAAATGCACGTTAATTGGGGTTCCTTGAATACCATCTTGAAAATATATCAATTGAAAATAAATACAACAATGGAGAGGGAATAGAGAGAGGAGTAGAGAGACAAGATAGGAAGAGGGGAGAAAGGAGAGAGAGGGATAGAAGAAAGGGGAAAGGAGAGGAAGAAAAGGAGGGGAAATAAGAGTGAGAGAGAGGGTTAGAAAGAGAGGAAGAGTGGAGGAGTAGGGGAAAGGAAGAGGAAGTAGAGAAGGGAAGGGGAGGAGGAAAGAAAAAAGTAGAAAAGGATAGAAGAAGGAAGGAAAAGAGGGGAGAAAGAAGAGAGGGATAGAAGAAAGGGGAGTGGAAGAAAAGGAGGGGAAATAAAAGTAGGAGAGGGTTGGAAAGGGAGGAAGAGAGGAGGAGTAGGGGAAAGGAAGAGGAAGTAGTGAAGGGGAAGGGGAGGAGGAAAGAAGAAAGTAGAAAAGGATAGAAGAAGGGAGGGAAGGGAAAGGAGAAAGGAGAGAGAGGGATAGAAGAAATTGGAAAGGAGAGGAAGAAAGGAAGGAAATAAGAGTAGGAGAGGGTTAGAAAGGGAGGAAGAGGGGAGGAGTAGGGGAAAGGAAGAGGAAATAGTGAAGGGGAAAGAGAGGAGGAAAGAAGAAAGTGTAGAAAAGGATAGAAGAAGGGAGGGAAGGGAAAGAGAGGAGAAAGGAGAGGAAGGGTCGTTGAGAAAGAAGGGGGACGGATGTTTTTTTTTTAATTTGATTTATATGCCGCCCTTCTCCGGAGACTCAGGGCGGCTTACAATGTGCTCAGCAATAGCCTTCATCCTTTTGTATATTTATACAAAGTCAGCTTATTGCCCCCACAAACTGAGTCCTCAATTTACCTACCTTAGAAAGGATGGAAGGCTGAGTCAACCTTGAGCCTGGTGAGATTCGAACTTACAGTAATTGCAGACAGCTGGTGTTAATCACAATGCTATCAGTCTGCTGAGCCACCAGAATGGTAGAAGAGCAACGTCGAGTACAATGATCTAATACGAAGGTTAAAAGATAATATGTATGAGAAGTAGATTGTTCATTTATGTATGTTTATGAGAAATAAAAATAAAATAAAATTTTTTAAAAGAGGAAACGTGTGCTTGGGGTGGCAGGGAATCGCCTTCGTTCATCGTGGCTTCTCCCCTAACTTCTCTCTCCTTCTCTTTTCAGAGTAAGCTGGTGAAATACTTCAGCCGTCAGCTCTCCTGCAAAAGGAAAGTGTCCCTGCAGGAGAGGAACGCCAAGCTGGAAGGTTTCCCGCAGCTCTGGCACTGGTTTCGAATTGTCAACATCCGCAAGGAGGTCATGGAGGTGAGCGAGGCCTTGGACGGCAGCAGTTACTGGTTCCTGTTTCCCTCCACATCGTTACTTCCTGTTGCTCTTCTTCCATCCCATTCCCCCATCAGTCCATCCTTACCAGACTTCCCGGGAGCTGCTGACTAGGGTTGTAATTCTCTCCTCCGGTTGCACTTAATTGGGGTCTTTGGCGCTCTCTGAGCTTGGTTGTTTTCTTTGCAGATGTTCCTTTATCCAACTAGGTAGCTGACCAGCGCTTGTTACCTAGTTGGGCAATGAAATGAGCCGAGTGTGGCGCAGTGTTTAGAGTGCAGTACTGCAGCTACTTCAGCTGACTGCTAGTTCAGCAGATCAGCGGATCAAATCTCACCGGCTCAGGGTTGACTCAGCCTTCCATCCTTCCGAGGTGGGTAAAATGAGGACCCAGATCATTGGGGGCAATATGCTAGTTAGTATACTGTCTATTGGTGTAAACCGCCCAGAGTCCTCGGAGAGTGGGCGGCATAGAAATATGACTAATAAAATAAAAAATAAATAAAAAATAAACGTCTGCAAGAAAACCACCAAGCTCAGAAACCATCAAGGACCCCACAGCCCTTCCTCCTCCTCCTCCTCCTCCTCCTCCTCCTCCTCCTCCTCCTCCTCCTCCTCCTCCTCCTCCCTGCAACTCCATTCTCTTCTAACACTGATAATTTATTCATTCATTCATTCATTCATTCATTCATTCATTCATTCATTTATTATTTTATTTTATTTTATTTTATTTTATTTTATTTTATTTTATTTTATTTTATTTTATTTTATTTTATTTTATTTTATTTTAATTTGATTTATATGTCGCCCTTCTCTGGAGACTCAGGGCGGCTTACAATGTGCTCAGCAATAGCCTTCATCCTTTTGTATATTTATACAAAGTCAGCTTATTGCCCCCACAAACTGGGTCCTCATTTCACCTACCTTAGAAAGGATGGAAGGCTGAGTCAACCTTGAGCCTTGGAGAGATTCGAACCAGCAGTAAATTGCAGGCAGCTGTGTTAATAACAGGGTGCTTAGACCACTGTACCAGCAAGGCTCTATGATGTTACCTAGTTAAATGTTTCATTACCTAGTTAGGTAATGAAACATCTGTAAGAAAACAACCAAGCTCCAAGAGCACCAGGGGACTCCTCATTTCCACTTTGAGCTACAAATCTTCTCCTTTATTGGTTAGAATGTTCCTTCTGGTAGTGCAAATCCCAGAATATTCGGAGCGTGGGAAACATACCTTCCCAGAAATC